>NC_045740.1:4242981-4269667 GCF_008692095.1 Etheostoma spectabile
ATCCTTCTGCCATCCCCGAGTTTCTACTTTTCAAATAAAAGCTCGCATCGGGAATAAAATACTAATATCTCTCTTACTTTTCAAAGTAAAAGCTCACGTCAACTATCGTGCTAATGAATAAAATATTTGATGTGTTTTTAAATATTTAAAAATATATGTCTCTAAAATAAATGCAGGTGATAGGCAAACTAAAAAATTCCGTCTATAGCTGCAACTTTGTCACACATAAAAGTTGCAGCTATAGAAGGAATTTCTCTCCCGACAGAGTTCAAGCATTTGTTTTTTTTTTTTTTTTTAAATGTCCCCCTTTCATACAATACAACACAAAATACAATAGAACCGCTGGCGGAAGTGGAAGAAAAATTCAATCGCATCCTGGCCCAAGACCGTCGCGGCAGAGACACGCAGTCGAGGACGGGTCCCAGAGACCCGAAGGCCGAGTCCGCGGTAGTAGAAAAATAGAACCGCATTCTGCCCCGGGTCCCAGAGGCCTGAAAACATTCTGCCCCGCCCAATATAGAATATACAATTAAAAAGTCTTGGAAAGCGTGCAACATTTTTATTTTAGTCTTGTTGTCGTGTGTGCAGATCGTGGATTGTTCTCCCGTTAGTAGCAGAAACGGCTGCGTCGCTGATGCAGGTTTCATCAGATGTAGCCACGTTAATATGGAACAACACAAGCATAACATTCAGAAATGAGCAAACTACATGTAGGCTATGGCAAAACTGTTACTTTAACATTTTTTTTTTAACGTTTTTCAATTGATTGCAACAAATGTGGTCACGAATTTACCCGTGCACCATCTGGAAAATTATTCGCAATTATTCGTAATTTTGACCCTCTGGATTTACCGTTGGACACACCTCCGCATGAGACGGGACGGATGACATGGGACGCTCCAGGCTGCAGCCATACCCGTCTCCAAGAGCTCAACATTAGACAGGACACACTGATAACAACATCACCAGTAGAGGTCCCTCCACCTGCAACTACAGGCTGCTTCTCTTAACTTTGCCTTCTTCATCTGTCCGTGATGAAAGCAAAGATGCCATTCCCTGTTGTAAGACTTTTTCACCATTCTTCAAAGAGATGGCTGAGTTCAAAGACTTCTACTTTGCCTGTAAATAGGAGTCTTGGCAGCAGCAGTTCAAAATGTTGTCTATATTAACATTATGTGGACGCAGCATTTCCACACTACGAAATATTCCATTACCAAGGGATCATTGTGCAGAATGGCCCCTTGTGAGTGGATCATTCTTATTTATGCATAACACTTCTAAGTTTAATCTTTAAGTAATCTTAAGTGATCAGATGTTATAAGTCACAATATTAGCCATGGAAAGATAAATGAGTAAAAACATAAAATAGCACAAAATGTAAATACAAAAAGTAAAGTACAAGTGCTTCAAAATGATACTTAAGTGAAGTACTTTTTAAAGTGTGGTTGTTACAGTGCAGCTAAATTGAGAAATGATGTGTCTGTAAACATGTGAGTGTTTGTCTCATCTAATTTTAGGAACACCATGTCCTGGTCGATATGAAGAGGAAGTGAGTGTTTGCATATGTGTGGCTTTGTGTGGGTGCAGACATCCAGAGAGACATGTTGGGTAAAAACTCCAATTTTGGCAATTTACATGCAAGAGATCATATCAAAGAATTACATGCTCTTTGTGTAGGTTGGGAAAGTTCCACAGCCATGTAAACTTCCTGAATAAACTGATTATTGAATGGTTGTCGAGCTAAAAACAAGGCTGGTTCTATTAGTTTCTAAACTTTTGACATTGAGGTAAAGTTGCATGTGTCTGCGTGTCAAAACTACAAGTTTTAACCTTATTTTCAGTCTTACTGCATTAAGTTGACATGTTCTGTTGCTTTGACCTCTCATCAACTAAATATGGTTTGTCAGAGCTTAAATTTTACACATCTAATTAATTTATTCAGATGTAACGACTTTGTTTTATGTCAATGCTTTTAAAATGGACTTGATTGAAGCAGATGCAAAGTGTTTTTTTTTACCCTTGTGTGTATGAAAGGCCAGGAAAGTAAAACAGAGGTGAAGCTGTGGTCTGCAGACCTGGCGTCAAGTTCTTTCATTGGCCACAGAGGAAGCAGCTGTCAAACTCACCAGTGTTCTTCCGTGGCTTTTTGTGTTTATGCAAGAGTGGTGAGTGTGTTAAACTTATAACTGCTCTGGTAATTATCAATATCAATAGTTTTAGCTACATTAGCGTCATGTCTTTTGTGATGGTAATGTTCGTCTTGATTGCCATGATATTTTCTACTTACATTCATGTTCCTCAGAGGATGAAATGAAGCCTTTTACTATGACGATACCCTCTGCAGTGCTGTGGAGAAAAAGATCTGGCAATGCGAGGCTAATGATCCCCTGACTTTTTGTAGTACCATTAGCTCCAAAATTGAGCATGTGAGTGAAATGTCTCAAATATCACCATCAGGTAAAAAAAATATTTTCTTTACACTTATTTTACTTATACTTTATTCTTAATACTTTGGTTTATGATCAAATACCTGCAAAACTAATGGCATTCCCATCAGCCTCAACTGTAATGTGTTTAATGCTAATTAGCTAATATTAGCATGCTAACATGTAAAAACTAAGATGGTAAACGTGCCTGCTAAACGTAGAATTGTGGGCATGTTAGCATGATGCCATTAGCATTTAGCTCAAGTGCAGTCTAGAGCTGCTAGCGTGGCTGTTGTCTCTTAGTCTCCTTTTAACAATGGATGAACTGGGAATGTAGGCTACATTGTGAAAGGTGTCGCTGATGATAAAACCACAGATCATTTTCACCTGCAGTGAAAAGTATCATTGTCTTAGTTTACACACTCAACTTTACTGTTGTAATTCACTCTTAATAGCTCTGATAATTATATATTTCCCTATGAGTTGATGAAGGCAACAACAAAACTACAAGGAGAGCGAATAATAAAATAACATTCATCAGATGGATAAAAACAAGAATGCTAACAATTGCTAGCCTGGAAATCTGGACGCACCCTAACAGCAGCAAATGTAATTTGCAGCTACGATCAGTCTAGCAACTCTCCGTTGGATTGTGAGCGGGAAAAACAAAATTCTGGTCAGGCCAATCACATCGTGCATAGAGTTGGTGGGTGGGCTTACCATAAGGCGTGAATTTACTGCTACTTGAAAACAAAGAAGGTTGTCTTTCGAATCAGCTTTGGCCCCGACTTTGGAAGACTGAGTAAAGCACTGAAGTCATTCTCAAAAAAGAAAGAGGTCTTCGGAGTTTTGCCAACCAGATACAGCAAAAGTTTATCTATCAACCAACATTGCTCTGGTTGGTTGTAGCGCTATTCTTTTGTGTGCAGAGGGAATTTGAAACGACAACCGTTTCCGCCCCTCGGATTGAGCCCTGCCTATGGTGAGTTCCCAGACCCAACATCTTGATATGGGTCTGGCTTGTCAGGCTAAACATTTGCTCTATGTCTGCTGGATGTGTATATAAATGACTGTTTGCTTAAATTTCTACCGTTTCCTTTATTTATAGGTCAATGTTGTGTTTCTGCTGCCCCCAAGTGGCCCAAAAAAATCACTTGCATCAATGCAGGTTTAACATAACTAAAATACTCATTTTCTGTCTCCTCTGTTGCTCAGGTGGTCACCCTGCTCTCTTCCTGCTCTGAATGCCGTCTCTCTTCACTGCTGGATATTTGAATATCCGTGTTGATGGTGCAGATCACAGACAGGTTGTAGTCAGAAACTCTCCATTTCCCCGGACTCTGTGGTCCATCAGGTGAATGAACAGAGGAGGTGACTCTCGCAAACTTCCTCCCCTCAAACTCCATGAAGTTGAAGTGATTCTTGGTGTTGGCCAGGGCCTGTATGTCGATCTGCTCTGGATGGACTGGGGTCACCAGCAGTAACTGGCTGCTGGCTGGCTGCTGAGGCCTCCCATTCCTCCTCGTTGCTTCAGCCTTTAGTGCTGAGGGTGGAATTATGTTCAGTTGGGAAGTTGAGCTGAATTGGCGCTCATGTAACCTTTCCTTGCACCACTTTTGGTCAAAATGCCCATCATCTGTTCTGGGCCCACATTGAAGGGAAGCGAAGCCAAGGCTTTTATCTGGTCACAAGTCAGATCAAATGATTTGAGGTGAGACACTTCCATCTTGATGATCCTTCGCTTTGGCCGTACATAATACCTACCTTTGTGTTTACAGAAACGAAGAAAAAAAATCTGCCATTTTTCTCAGCTTAAACAAATTCAAATTAAACTTTTTTTGCATCTGAGTGAGCACAGTGTTTTAAATCAATACAACCTCAACATTCTGAGTTCTAACAGTTGGTAACTAAAATGAACTAAGCATGTTTTTTCTGCCCTCGCTGTGTCCTTGTAGCCTCACAGCTATATATGCAGCAAGCTTTCACTAGGAACAATTGTGAAACTGCCTCAGTGTTAGATAAAAACAACAAGTCTTTGAGATGTTAGCAGTCTGATACACATTGATAGCCTATTGGTTGGGTAAAGGAAAGAAAGTGCAGCATTTCTCTGAAGGACCAAGGACATCTTTGGAAATGGAAGATGAGTGAATGAATGTAAATTGATCAAATGTATTTAGAAGGACAACATAAAATAATAACAAGAAAATGAAGCGTGTGGGTGCCCAGACTCATTCCAAAGAGAAAAAGCCCATCACTGTAACTTTATCAACACTGTTTTGAGAAATACCATAAAATAACTCACTCTTACATAAAAATTACATTACTCTTACATAAATAATACTGGCTGACATTACATCACAACTTATTATCACAAACATGTTAAAAAAAAAAGTCACATCACTTCTTTGAAAGGAAACTTTTCATCTCTTCTGCTGTTGGTGTGGGAGGTGTGCATTTGGCTTTGCTGAAACAACAAAACAATTCTACGAAGCTGCAGGGCTGTACGTACATTATATTAATCATCACTTTGGGTACTGAATCATAAAGCTCAAAACATCAGATTCTTTACATTATCACCTGTACTGAATGTACCGCATGCAGGTTTTATCTGCTGCATTTAGCTACTTTTCAAAGGCATTGAGTTTGTTGTTATGCAATCCTGTCCTTTCATTGGTGGTGCTATAGAGATTGTTACCTAGGACGCATCTGAAGCCTGCAGACAACTTGAGTAGTGTTGTTTCATAACGCTGCTTGTTTTTAGTTTAGTTTCTCTAGTCGACTTATTGCCTGCTGAACCCGAGGGAGAGTGTGACGTATTATTACCCCAACAATCCCACAGGGCACAGGTCCTTTACACAGTAGGTGCAATAAAATGCATTTGTTATGCACGCGGACATACAGTAACCAGGACTTTGTTAGCTTTTGACAGAGCTGGTCCCTTTGTTGAATGTGTTTGTGCCAAGCTAAGCTAAGCTAAGCTAAGCTAAGCTAACCCGCCGCTGGTTGTACATAAGTTAACCGACTGTGAAGTTAAACTAAGTTTCTAACAGTTCAGCAGAGTTTGTATAGCTCATTGTTGTCAGTTGTCAGTGTTACACAAACAGAGAAGAAGAAGAAGAAGGTGCATTAGAGTGAAGAAAGAACAGATATTTTTGTCTCTTGGGGTTTTATAGCAGGGCTGTCCTCTGGTGAAGGATTGGGCAAGGATGGTCAGGATGTTGGGTAGCGTGCGGAGGATGGCTGTGGGTCTGTGGACATGTAGAGAGACATTCCTTGCAATGCTGCGGCTGTGGATTCACACACAGCTGGAAGGATGCATTAGTAGCATGTATACAGCGCTGTAGAATGAAGATGCTGGATAACTGACAGGATCTTATTAGGATCAAAGAGGAGGGGGGGTTTGGGGGTGTGACTCAGCCCTCATGGCCATTTCCTTTGGCATCTTCAGGACGGACAGATGAAAGGAGGAGAGGGAGTGACTCATTGTGTGGTTGGCTTGCTCACCATATAGGAACGGATACTGGGAAAGGAAGCACGTGCTTTTGCTTGATGGAGTGGCTGGGCTAATATACATGTGTATGAGTGTTTGGTGTTTGACAGAGGCACAATTATTCCATTTCCCATAACACCAGAGGAATGCAGGGTTGGATTCCTGCTCTGTGAGTCGTGCCCTCTCACCTGCTATCACCATACAGATACTATTTCATCCTTCCCTTTCTCCACTCAACCGGGGAATTACCCAGTGTGTTTGCTTTTACTCATGGAGGAAGTTACAGAGATTTAATAAGTTGTGTTGTTCTGGTAATGATTGGATACAAGTTGCAGCTTAGTTTAACAAAATATGTTCCTGTTTTCTCTCTACACAATTTATTGTGCTCATTTAAGTCTCATCTAGTTATCAATAATGAGGGGAAACAATGAAAAATACTACTAATTTTACAGCGTTTCGGAGCTGGTTACTTACAGTACAAGCATGGAGGAAATAAATGTGGAGCATTATGTGGATGCAGCGTGTCAATGGAGAAAATTGCTTGTTTGCGTTGGTGAGAAAGGATGCTTTGTCATGCTGGGCGTGTAATGTTTATGTGTGTCTTTGAGAGAGTAAGCTTAAAAAGCTACTACACATTTTATTTCCTGTATGGTGAATTATCTTATAATGTTTGTAAGGATTACAAAACAATACAATGTTCACTGTTTACATCATTACACTTTACTGAAAATATTAATACAGGGAAGTTTATCTATGTGTGTGTGTGTGTGTGTGTGTGTGTGTGTGTGTGTGTGTGTGTGTGTGTGTGTGTGTGTGTGTGTGTTTGTGCGTGTGTGTGTGTGTGTATGAGCCCATGGTGACTCACAGTTACAATAATGACTCTGGCAGAGCAGTTGGATGAACAGCTCACGCTGACTGTAAAAGAGAGAAAGAGAGAGGGGAGAGGGGGTTGTGCTCTCCCTGGCATCTCCATCTCATAACGCTTCTGCCACTCAGTGTGTTCATACACACACAGATTCACACAGCCTGAAGACAACTCTGAGGACTACAAGTTAAGTATAATACACTTTAGACTGAGCAGCGAGTATGAAAACGCCTCCAGGGAGGAAATAATTCGTTGTGTGGTAGGTGACGGATCATTTGCAACAGGTTAGTGGTTATGTTTCTCACTGTGCTTATGTACAGTATGTGCTCATTTATTTGGCGTATTCTATGTTAAAAAGACAAAGATGATCTAGTTACTTACACTCCTACTGTTTCATAACTTGCATAATTTTATGGGGTAATGCGGAAAATGATGATGCAGTTTCACTTTCAGTCTATTTCAGTCTACAGTCACCTGTAGCCATGTTGCATGACTGATTTCTGTCATGTGTTGGTCTTTAAATGTATTTTTCTTGAGTAGCATTTACTTTGCCATGAACAAGATGAACATGTTTGTGTTGATGGTGGGAGGAAATTAATCAGTGATCTTCAAAGAAGAAAATCCAGCATTGAGGTTTGTTCTAGATGACTATTTAGCATTAGATGTAGCCCTGCTGTCTCTGTAATCTTCACTCAGAAAAATGTGATACCACTTAGTAAATCTGTGAGATGCTTGACCTCAGTCCTTTATTCCAAATTATCTTGGGTATACGTGTGTCCGTACAGCACTTTCTGTCTTTATTTTTGCTCTCTTGCTCTCATATCTTAATGTTGAATAAGTGCCAGGTGACCACACCTGGATCCTGTCCTACCAGTGCAAGTGTTTGTGTACATACAGAGTATTTATGGCATCAGTACAGTCATTTATATCCTGCGTCTTCCTTTGTCTGCACAGTCACTGAGCTCAGGTAAGACAACAAAGGTCCAAACTAATTAACTGCAGTCTTGCATGTCTCTAAAATCCCCTGATTGTTCCTCCGCCAAAATCAAATATGTATATAATTTATTACCATATATTGACAAAAGTAATTCAGTTTCTGCTTCTCTTACGCACTCGTCTTCATACATAACCATCACCGTGACGTTCATGATGCCGTTCACCGCTGCCTCTTCGAAAAGAAAAGCCCAGAAAATATTTCCTATGACTCATCCGTCACAAGGTTGATTGCTTTGCATAAAGGAAGCAAGTTGTTGTGTTGGCACATGACTCACATCTCAATTTAAGTGATGACATCATAGACTGTATGTGGACAACAAGGTGGATTGACTAATCTTTAGTTCAGTGTTGTATAGTTAATGACAGTTGAGGATGGGTTTCCTCCATGTGGCCAAATCCAGAGCCTAACAGCGTCCTGTAGATTCACACATGTCTTGAAACAATAGTTAGAGATTTTAAGAAAATTGCTTATTTGCGTTATTATCAAGAGTTTGATGAAAAAATATATACCACTGTTCATTCAATATGAAGCTGCAGCCAGCAACCGGTTAGCTTAGCTTAGCATAGACCAATAAGCATCTCTTGGGTTCACTAAAACCCCAACTTATCATTTTTATACTTCTCTACAATACTTTATAACAATTTTGTTTCTATACATTAAACACACAAGATATAATGTGCTAATTTTAGAGCATCAGACGGAGCCAGGCTATCTGTTTTCAGTTTTTATGCTAAGCTAAGCTAAGTTAACCAGCTGCTGGCCATAGCTTCATATTTAATGGATATGAGAGTGGTATCAAATTCTAACTCTGGGCAAAAAAGTGAATAAGGGTATTTCCCGAAATGTTGGCTAATATGTGTCTGCATTTCACATACGTATTGGTTGTAGATGATCTCAGAATGATGCACCAGACTCGTGTTTCCCTCACATGCTCAACTTTAAACTGTTCTAATGCATCATGAACCCAAAGATAAATTCTGCTTTGCTTAGGTCAACAAGCATCCATGTTCAAGTCATGATGAATAGGAAATATTTCTACTAGATTCACTCCTTCCTCCTTCCTGACTCACGAGCACATGATTGCACATATTCATGGGGTTGTACCTTCCGCCATGAAGGATAATTGCTCTGCTTGCCCTAGGCGTGAACTCACTTAAGCATGCTGAGGAACATTCAGTCCAATAAGAACATGAAGCTTCAACAGAAGACACACCACCCTCAGGAAGAGCTCAGGGGAATGATACATTACAAACATCTTCCACCTCCAAAAGTCTCCACTGACAACTGCTCTTCATATCCGATTGACTCACTCTGAATTCTTGGACATGACTCCAGACAAAAATATTGGGAGTGATGGAAGATAAATTGTTAACTCTGAATGCCTCCTGGGATCTCTCTCATTTAGCTGTGGCTCAGTCATCATCCCAGTTTGGCGATGCAGAGCATTTACCATCAAACACAGAGGAGGGTAGAATTTAATTTTCTTTCACCTAACTCATCCAGGGTTGTTTTAGTGTGACATGGCAAATATTGCACTGCAACAAATCTTCTCTTTGAATTAAAAGGGGTTCATCAAAGGAGGTGTGCTGAACCCCTTTAGCTCCTGTTCAAATTAAATAATCTGGGAACAAACATGAGTCATAACAGTATCATTAGACCAGCTAGACTTGATGCTGTACCTTTATGTTGCAAATTTAATGTCAACAATATTTCTATAGCTTAGACCTGATTATTTAACCATAAAGCATGTTTTTGTCCACTTTTCGCTTTCTGCTGTTTCTTTGCAATGCCTGTTGTTTTCTGTCACATTTCTATTTTTCTTCATATTAAGGCGGTAATGTTTATATGCCATCAATGTCTTAACACCTTTTACGTCCTTTTGGATTTAACCTTATATGCTAACCTGAATGAATATACAATTTGTCATTGTAAGATGATGATATATTCCCTGACACGAGAGGGGAAGCACTTAGGTGTCCACCCTGCTTCTGCATCAATTCCTACTCAGTTTTCTCCAGCACCTTCTACTCTCAAAGGAATAGCTTGAGTGTTTAGGAAGCATTCACCTTTTTCCAAGAGTTAAAAGGGAAGATCAATACCACTTTTATTTCTGTCTGTTAAACATGAAGCTACAGCCAAAATCTGCTTAGCTTAGCATAAAGACTGGATGCGGGGACATCTAGCTCATCTTCTAGCACCTCTAAAGCTAATTAATTGATATAACCCTCTGTACAAACCCAGAATTGTAAAAATGACATGACCCTTAATATATGTAATGAAATGCAAATATATTTGAAGTGCTATTTTACCAAGACATCCATATCAATATATCAAAGACACATGTAATGATGATGTCAAACTGTTGAAACAGGATACTGGCACTTTTACTGGTCCAATTCAAGAACTGGAACACATCCCCCCACAAAACCACAATGTTGATTTTACACTTTGATTTTTTGTATGAAGTGAAGGTCCCATGGCATTAAAATTTCACTTTATGAGGTTTTTTGACGTTAATATGTGTTCCCCCAGCCTGTCTATGGTCCCCCAGTGGCTAGAAATGGCGATAGGTGTAAACCGAGCCCTTGGTATCCTGCTCGACCTTTGAGAAAATGAAACCTTAAATCGGCCAATCTGGAATCTTGCTCTTTATGAGGTTCATGTAGGCCTTTGGACCACTAAGACCTATATAAAAGCATCCAAAAAGAGCCATTTCATAAGGCCTTTAAACTATATGTTCATCAGTGAGCTTTGGTGCAGTGGAGGTGCTACCTCAGACAGAGCCAGGCTAGCTGTTTCCAGTCTTAATGCTAAGCTAAGCTAACCAGCTGCTGGCTGGCTATGTCATATTTAACATAAGGGGTATCAATCTTCTCATATTATTCAAAGCATGGTATTTTTCCAAAATGTCAAACTACTCCTTTAATAACACCTTTATTAATGTAAAATATCATCTCATCTCAAAAATAGTGTCAGTCTGAAACTTGTTATGGCGTTTTTACTGTAATGTGCGTGCGTGCGTGTGTGTGTGTGTGTGTGTGTGTGTGTGTGTGTGTTTGCATGTGTCTGTGTTAACTTTAGTCACTTTAGGTGTAGTAACACGAGACAGGAGCTTGTCGCTACAAAAACATCCCTTTGAACTTCATGAGGTCCACTTGGTCACTGTTTTGGCTCTGTTTTTTAAGTTTGGCTCAGGTTTTCAATGTAACCACACACCCTCTGCTGTTCGTTTGTAGAATAAATGAGCCATTGTGCAGCAAGAGGCAGCCTCCCTGTACAAACAACAACAGCTACATTTGATCTACTTTGCATCCAGCTAGTAGCATGAGCCTTACCAGTCCATACAGTACATCACAATATCAAAAAATGTCTTTGTCTGTATCCAACATGTTTTGTATTGAATGTTTAAGCACAATGCAATGTCTATAAAATCGGAAGACTGCACTCAGAAACTGATTTCATTTGGTGACGTAGATGTTTGTACCCAGTCTCTAGCACCATATGAAATCAGTGTTCTGGGTGGTGGTATATCAGCATGTAAGCACGACTTCTCTCCACAAGTGTGTTTTATGGAACAATCAACATGTGTACAGAAATAATACCCTATTTCTTAAGGACTTATGTGACCAAGGTAATGTGTTTATTTGTGAACTTCTAAATGAAGAGTTTATCCATCAGAGAAGATGGGACTTTTCTCAAACTCAACATTCCAGACTACTTAAAAGTATTTCCACTAATTTGCTGACTCTCATTAAAGCGTCATTGTCATATGAACCTTTTGTTGGGATGATTTAAATTGAGGCTGGGTGGAACGGTTCTCAAGGAATCTTCTTGTAACAATGCTCATTTCAGAAGTGTTAACACTTCTATTCAGAGTCAGGGTCCAATTTCCTTTTATCATTGAAAAGTAATGTTTCCTGACATTAGCAGGAATGTTTGAACTGAATTTATTAGATTTTTTGTCCCCAATAAGGTTAGAGAAACTCATATTAAAATTGTACACAGATATTGTCCACGCAAAGAATTTATTCATAAAGTTAGACCCAATGTTGCCCTATGTTACTTCTGCAAAGAGGAGATTGAGTCCTTTTCTCATTTATTTCATGCTTGTAATTATTCACCTAACTTTTGCACGCAAATGTGTTTGTTAACTTGGAGACTCGTAAAGTCTTAGTTCCTATAACAGAATGTATGTTCTTATTTTTGAATGTAGAGTGAAACCACAGGGAAGTTAATAACGTCATAAAATTGCTGTTCCTTTTGTACCCCAGGGGATTTGATATGTTTAAGGTTATTGATGGAGTCAATAATCTCTTGTTAAAACAAGAGAGCATCAGAAGAGTCTTGGTCGAAAGTATTAATGAGATTAACCTTGATTGAGTTTAAGAAAGACGCTGCACTCTTTTCTCATTATCAAGTTTCTTTTTCACTCATTGAAAGACTCTCAGGTGGCTTTTGGGAAAGAGGTTATGATAGATATTACATTCATTTCACCGCACCTCCTGGACTTGGTTAGATCCAAACTGAAATTTCTAATTTCATGGTTCCTATTTAAAACAATATTTGTTCTCAGTTTTAGCTTCAATTACAGTATTGCTGAATTAATTTCTTTAATTCAGCTTAGTATGGAATCAGCTGGCTACGTTGTCAAGAGTGGATTATTCTGTAGCAGACGAGCAAGTGAACTTCACTCGAGCTCAGAGTAAAACAACTCAACAACAAAAGCCATTCTTTCACTTTCGAAATAACATACAACGTTCTGCACGTAGCCTAGCTAGGCCTACTGTAAGTTTGGTGTCTAAATGTATTATGTAAAAATGCAATTAGGTTTAGCAGACAGTCCGAAACATTGCAAGCTTGCCTCGGCTCGCCTCGCAGACCATGGATTCGAGTTCTAGATGACTTGTGAGTCCTCGACAACCCGCAAGCTCCCGCACGAATTAGCCAGCTACATTGTCATGAATGTAGCAGACGAGCAAGTGAACTTTATTCTAGTTGGCTCAGCTCGCCTATAGATCAGCACTGATTCAAGTGACTCACTCAAACCGGACCAGTTTAGTGAGTGACTCAGAATAACCTGAATCCTTAAAAGGAATCAAGTTTGCCAGGCCTAGTCTTTACACGCCAGCACGTTTGGACGTCAGCACTTTCATTTATTATTATTTATTTTTTTGTGCTTTATTGCAAAATCACGACACAACAACAAGATCAGTACAAATACAACAAAAAACACTTGGGCCATTGCCAGGGGAAAAACGTTTAGCTCAGCAATTGAGCCATCAACATTTTACATTATAAATACACATTTACTATCAAACAACATTATGAGACCACAGAAGAGTCTAATGATCCAGTTTTCATGTTTTTAACACTGGAAGAGTGTCTGATATTACCTAAATAATCAAGCTCATTTTTAAATGCAGCAAAGGAAGGTTTAGAGTTTTTTAAACTGGTATTTATGAATATGGACTTTGGCAAGAAGAAAAATAAGATTCATAATAGAATGATGATTAACCTCCTCCTTTCTGAAATCATAGAAACCAAGAAGCACATTTCTATAGATGAAGGAGAAATCAATGATGTGTTCTCGAGTGAAACAAAGGACATGAAACCAAATCTTCACAGTATGAGCCAATCCAAAACAGATGCAGAGCAAATTCAGGCATGTTAGAGCAAAAGGAGCAGTCAGTATCAATGCCATTTTTCGGCCTCTCAAAATATACTTTAGCACGGTGAAATTTATGAAAAGGTAAATAACAAATTTAATTATGTGTTTTTAACTTGTGCTTTTTATCTGTTCCCTTCCTTTTTCTTATCTACCCACCTTTTCTGAAGGCTTAAACAGAAAATGACATTCAGCATTGAGAGCATTAAGTCTAAACTTGAAAACTATCTATGTGATTCATATTCATGTCAGTGGAGAGTTGCTATACAGTAATGAATTGAGATATGAGATGTTTTTTTATAATGAACTAAAGTATCTCACATTTGTTTAAATTACTGTACTGTCCTGCTTCCTTCACTAACTGGTTACAGCTGCTGTCTTGCTTCTTGTCCACTTTCATTGATAAATTCTGTACACTTGTAACAACAGTGTAACATTTCCTGAACATTGGCCAAATAACTGGCAATTGAGAGATGATGGTGAATGCAAAAATGTAGTGTAACAGTGGCAATATTACACACATCTAGCTAAAGTTATCTTACAAACTGGTCATACCAGTCAAATTAGCCTAAGCTACAGTGCGTTGATTACCTTTGAATTCAACCATTCATTTTTAAAAGGAAGAACAAGTTTAAAAAAAAACCAAAAAAACTATATAGTTCACCCACTGGCATGCTTTTCATCCCATTACAAAACAAATTAATTATACAAAAAAGTTACACTACATGTTTATAAAAATTTGAAATTAACTTTTTGTGGTAATAAAATTGTAAAATTAAATTTGGGGCTTGTGTCCTTAATGAATCCCACAGGATTTGTTGCAGATAAAATAACTAGAGATAACTGCTTTATTTCTTTATGAGCACTCAAAGTGTGCTAGCTTCAGTTAAATGGCTGGGTTTAATACATCGGCCTCATTTAACTAGTTGTTGAAAGTATATTACATAAGAAATGTTTAAAGTGTCTTTAATGGATTTAATGGAGCAAATTAATTTCAATTCAATTCAATTTTATTTATAGTATCAATTCATAACAAGAGTTATCTCGAGACACTTTACAGAAAGAGTAGGTCTAGACCACACTCCATAATTTACAAGGACCCAACAGTTCTAGTCGTTTCCTCCAGAGCAAGCAACAGTGCGACAGTTGCAAGGAAAAACTCCCTTCAAAGAAGAAACCTCGGACAGACCCAGGCTCTTGGTAGGCGGTGTCTGTCGACTGGTAGGGGTTAAAATGAAGAGTGGCAATAAAAGTCACAAAAAATAGTAGTTTGTAGTAGTTCTTTGTAGTAGTTCACGGCATAGCAGGGCACTGTGCAGCATTACAAGGCACAGCAGGACGTAGCAGGGCACCGCAGAGCGTAGCAGGATGTAACAGGGCATCGCAGAACGTGTAGCGGGACCATGGCAACAGCTGCAAACAGGATTTTGGAGCCTCCCTGATACAAGGAAACATGCTGGGCGAAAAAGAACACAAGGACTCCAGGGAATGACTCCCCAGAGCTAGGTTAGTAACAAGCATTTCTGGGACATGAATGCACACAAATGGAAAGATAAAGGAGAGAGGAGCTCAGTGTGTCAAAGGAAGTCCCCCAGCTGTCTAAAACTATTACAGCATAACTAAGAGACGGGGTAAAGAGAGGAGCCTGGTCGGGCTGTACTCCTGAACCCAAACTGGAACCTGATTCCACAGGAGAGGAGCCTGATAGCTGAACGCTCTGGTTCCCATTCTACTTTCAGAGAATCTAGGAACCACAAGTAACCCTGCATTCTGGGAGCGCAGTGCTCTGGTGGGGTAGTGAGGTACTATGAGCTCTTTAAGATAAGATGGTGCCGGCCCATGAAGAGCTTTGTAGGTGAGAAGAAGGATTTGAAATTCTATTCTGGATTTTATAGGAAGCCAATGCAGAGAAGCTAAAACAGGAGAGATGGGATCTCTATTCCTGTTCGGTTCCTGTCAGAACACATGCTGCAGTATTCTGGATCAGCTGAAGAGTCTTGATGGGCTTTGTTTCGAGCAGCCTGATGATAAAGAATTGCACTAATCCAGCCTAGAATTAACATTTTTCATAACATAACAATTTTTCTGCATCATTTTTAAACAGGATATTCCTAATTTTTGCAATGTTACGTAGGTAAAAAATGCGAAAACGCATCCAAGTTGTGTTCCTTCTCAATCTTGGACTGTCCTGTTCTTGAGCTTTTGATCACACAAGTATGTCCAGTTGTTGTTGAACAGTCCATGTTTGCTTCCAAGGTAAGATTAATTGTATACAATTAAAAGCTCCAGAACAAGCTCCTGAATGTGTTGAGATTGTTTTATCAAATATTGCTTTTAAGTTCAAGGATGGACTTTCAGTCTCAACTTCAACAGGAAGTGCTTAATGAAATAAAATGTACATTTCCAGGACAACTGGTCACCCGGCAAACATCTGCTGAGGATGATTGTCAGATCAAAATATATGCATGTTTTTATGGGGTTGTTTTAACCTCACTATACATGCACACACTGCCACAGACGGCATAGGGTTTTTGGACAGTATGTCTTCTCGTCCATAATAAATCATTTCAAAATGCCCTCTCCACAGGGGTGTAGTCTAATACAGAGATCTTCAACAGGGGTCCTCAGAGTCAACGCACGGGGGTATTGCCTTCCTGTCAACCATGCACTTGTTCTCCGGTTTGGTTTGCCTGTTTATTAAGCATAAAGTAGCCTATAAATGATCTCCCAATTCTGTGTAACATCTTTTGGACTAACTTCATGACTTATTACCACTAGTTTTACACTTCATGGAATTGATGGTGAATAAATCTCATTTACATGAAATTACGCTTAATTATTGAGTAAAATATGTAGCAATTAGGATATTCTTTACTAAGATCAGAGAAACATATGTTTATGGATGATCACATTTTCTCCCGGGCAGACCATTAAAGTAGTGATCATCAATTGGTATTGATGGAAATTTGGTTGAATAGAAAGCCATGTTTCGGACATAAAAACTTAGAAAACGGGTCAGATTTGATACATTAAATTGGCATATCATAGTGTCCTCCCTCAGGAAAATGTGTAAAGTCATAGACTTTATTTTCTGCATTCTGACACAATTCACGCAATAATATAATGTGGAAATACCTTTATTCAGCCTATACGAAGACAAAAAATAAAGATGACAATTCAAAATATATCAAAATAATAATGCAAAGTAAGTTTCATTGCAAATTTTTAAGTGGGTATATGGAAATCCTGGAGCTTTCACGGTGGGTATACTGTAGGGGTGTATGATTCAGAAAATGTCACGATTCAAATTAATTCTGATTTTTAGGCTCAAAATTCAACGATCCACAGGGAACCTCTAGCTCTCCCAGGTAGAGCTGAGTCCATTGCAGCAGCCCAGGTTTGATTCCGACCTGCGACCCTTTGCTGCGTGTCATCCCCCATCTCTCTCCCACCTTTCCTGTCTATCTACTGTCACTATCTAATAAAGAGAAAAATGCCCCAAAAACTAATCTTTAAACATTTTTTTAAAAAGGTTTCACAGTATGTAAATGTTGTTACTTTTCCCATGTATATATGCATGTATGTACGTATGTATGTATATATATATATATATAAATACAGTATGTGTAAGGTATAATCCGATATACAGTACAGGCTAAATGTTTGGACGCAGCTTCGCATTCAATGCGTTTTCTTTATTTTCATGACTATTTACATTGCAGATTCTCACTGGAGGCATCAAAACTATGAATGAACACATGTGGAATTATGTACTTAACAAAAAAGTGTGAAATAACTCTTAGATAGGTCTTATATTTTAGATTCCTCAAAGTAGCCACCCTTTGCTTTTTGGATAGCGCTGCAAAGCCTTGGTGTTCCCTCAATGAGCTTCATGAGGTAGTCACCTGAAATGGTTTTCACTTCACAGGTGTGCCTTGTCAGGGTTAATTTGTGGAATTTCTTGCCTTATTAATGGAGTTGGGACCATCAGTTGTGTTGTGCAGAAGTCAGGTTGATACATAGCCGAAAAACTTTGAATGTGTCCCCAAGCGCAATCACAAAAACCATCAAGCGCTATAACGAAACTGGCTCACATGAGGACCGCCCCAGGAAAGGAAGACCAAGAGTGACTTCTGTTGCTGAGGAAAAAGCTACACGCAAGCATCCTGTGTACAATTTATATGATAACATTTATATATCTGCATCCCTGACTCTGAACAAACACATCTAGTCAAATGAGTAATTTTACAAACTGGCATTTTGTTTTCTTAGTAATGTCATTCAAGTTTTCATCCTCTATGCTCAGCTCGCACACAATGACAGTCATGGCTAAAGTAACCCACTAGGAGCAAAAATAAGATGTGGGTTCATTTTAACCCCCTCTGTACTACTAACCGACCCCAGCTACCCCAGTGTGTGTGCCCTGTTACCTTCAGGGGTCCATCTACTACACAAAGTACTACACATGACAGCTGAATCATCAGAATCACAATCATTTGGCTAATTGTGTTGATAGACACAAGGAGCGAGTATAGCTCTAAATATTCAAAGCAGTAAAAAACATGATGCAGAATAAGATATACAGTGAAAAAAAGACAGCAAAGCTAAACAATGGTAAGCAACATAAAGCAGAGAAAGTTGCTCTGTAAAATGTCAGGAAAGAGTAAATAATGCCCATGATAAGTTCAAGGTGATGTCCGTCAAATTGCTTTTTTCTCCAAACCCCAACATATTTGATTTGCAATTATTTAAAAGATTTATGGAACTGAAACCAGAGGAAAGCTTGGGATTTTGCTCAGTAAATTAAATTATTGATTATTATTTTTCTGTTGATCAACAAATTAATCGATTACTTATATCAGCACTACTGCATACTATCTGTCTTGAGAAAATTTACACATTGTTTTGGAAGTTAATTTCACTTTTACATGGCCAATATCACTTCCATTTTTTTTTTTATTAATATCCATTTGATGCAAAAAAATTATTTTTGATAAAACCACAAGTGGGGAAATTGTATGTATTTCTCCCCAGTTTACACACTGAATGGATAGTATATGTTTTATGCAATCCACTGTTTTTTATTTTTACTAATATTAGTATTATTAGGCTATTATTATTAAGAATTATAAATTTACGGTTGGCTTGTTTTCCATTTTCTCCCGCTGGTAAAAAACATGAGTAATGCTACATTCAAGGTCCTTCTTCTCATCTCTAGCCCCTCCCACCTCATGGCTCTGAGCCCTCTTCTGATTGGTTCATTTCCAAAGATCCGCCATATTCAAACTTCCGCCGTGGTGTGTGTTCTGTTCAGTTCTGTTGTCATCGATCGTTCGCTTTCTTTGCTACATCGGGCCAGTTTTTATACGCCTGGAACTTGTCTTTTATTCGCTTAAATATAACTACGCCCCGGTATAACTCAAACCGAAGCCTCCTGCAAAATGGAAGAAAACGAAGAAGTTGGTGGAAGGACGGTGGAAAAGAAAAAGCAGAAACTTCGCAGGATGTCATCGAGGACGTCCACCACCAGTGTCATCAGCGCGACAGAGCCTTCTCCTCAAAAACTCCGGAGAAACAACTCCAAGAAGTAAGTTTATTACGTCAAATACATTTGATATCATAATATGTAATTGTTTATTTAGAAGCTCTGTTTGTAATGTTATACGATTTAAGCACGAGCTAACGTTATCGGATAAGGCCGACTCTGACGGGCTGTTGTTGCAGCCTAACTGGCAAAGGATGCGTTCATGTACACCTCGGAAGCCATATTTTCAAATGTCACCACGATTTGCCATGCTGGCTTTAAGCTGCGTGTGGTGTAACAAAAAACACAGAAACTAAATGTATGTTATTATAACATAATACACGTCTGTTTTAGATTTCTGACTTTTAAAAAAAAAAATCAAACAGAAAATCCACATCATAACCACCATAATCCACATATCCAGTGGTTCAATTCAATAATGAAAATAAATAACAACTAAGTTACCGTTAACGTTACATGTATAACTAAGAATGAAGATAAGATCAATTGTGGCTGCAACACATAATAATAAATTAACCTTGATTATGGATTAGTCAACGGATTAATCAAGTCGATTTTAAGTAATTATTTACTAAAATGTTACTAAAAATTAAAAAAGCCCAAAAAAGATGTCTTCATGTTTGACAAAATTTAAAGATATAACATTTTGCAATGATGTGAAAAAGAAACAAACTGTCATAATTTAAAAGATAAAACCAGCAAATCTTGCATTGTAAATGTGGCACTATTGCATAATAAATTACTAATAGATTAATTGACTAATCTCTAGAATCAGTGGTTGTTATTTGGGTGCACTAACAGTTACATCAGCATACTAATAATATCGGCGGATATCATTTTCGGTTTCATGCTGATGGCCAATGCGGAAGTTGGTATTTTCATGATTCTCGGCCTGTATTGAATCCATGTTATGGTTGGCACAGTGTGATTAGAAAGGCATGTCTTCATGGTTAAACCCAGGCATGGGCTGGTATGAGATTCTGACGGTATGATAACCTTCAGCAAAAATATTTTTCTGGGCAAAAAAATAACAACTATTTTTTTTCATTGAACACAGTGTATCTCATTTTTGAAACACGCTGCACACTGGCCGGGAGAGGAATTTCTAAACTGAACTTTCTGTCCTTGTAGCTCATACCTTAGGAACGGTATGACAGAAAATGTTAGTGCTTTTGAAACCGTGACTTTTTGAAACTGCGGTATACCTTGAAACCGGTAACTGGCCCATGCCTAGTTAAACCTGTTTATTGCATCTGTGTTTGTACTTCCAGACTGCAGGTAGCATTGAGAAAATACTCTATTTGTGTTGGCTTGCAGATAAATGCAACTTTACCAGTTGTTTTTTTTATTACTTTCTTTGATCTTTCACTCCCCACTTTGTAATTCTGTTATTTACAAAATGTGTTTCTTGAATGATTACAAGGAGTAGGTTGTGTAGCTGTTTGTTCAGCTGACATTGGCCTTGACGGCACCCTCAGGGTACCATTCACTGAGAAGAAGACAATGTAAATAATAACGCCATCCACAATGTTTGACATATTTGAAAACAGTGATTGGAGCAAAAATAGCATGTTGTAGGCATCCATCATACTAACAGAGATGAAACGTAGACAAAAGAAACGTCCTTAGCAGAGTAGTAGACAGTCACTCTGCAATAAAGTATATAAACATGTTGTCATTGGGCTTGACCGTTACTTATTTGTCTAATTTCCTGTAGACCTCCACTGCAGAGAGGCAGCTCCTTCACTTTTCTCACTCCTGGGACTCCGTGGGACTTCAGTCTAGTGAGTTAATGTTGAAAACATAACATCATGATGTTAGATTGCAGTGGTTTTGTCCTCGCACCTATGATCTGTTGAAGCCATACATGACTGTTTATTCATATCTTCCACATGTACCAGTAATACATGGCAGAATTTCGGGCTGCAAACCTTTGCATGTAGTATCTTAGAGACGTTGTTGCAAATCTGTTGTTTGAATTTTTGTTAGACTGGTCAAAGTAACAGGTTTGCATTCTTATGTTGCCACAGAAGAGAAAGCGCAAAGAGAAGGAGGATGACACAGTCAGTCTGTCCAGCTTCGATCTCAAGGTGAGAGTCAGGCAGCTCGCTGTCTGTTCGTTGGGTGCAAGTCTAGTGTAGCACCCTTGAATGTGTCCTCATAACAAACTTTAATCCTTCTGCATGATACAGGTACCTGCCACAGACAGCTATGAGGGCTCTTGTGTGTGTGTGTGTTATGAGCTCAGGATAATCCCCCTATTAGACTGGCATAAGTGTCTGAGGAAATTATAATGGTGACAGAAAATCTGAACCACATTGTTCCTCAGCATAATCGCCAGTCTCTCGGCTCTGTGAAAGTGGTTTATAGGTCCCATGACATGGTGCCTTTTGGATGCTTTTATACAGATCATAGTGGTTCCCTGATATTATATCATATCATATCATATAAGTCTCTTTCCCTAAAGGCAGGCTGGGGCAAAGCATATTAATGTTAAAAAAACTCACTCAAGTGAAATTTTCATGCCATGGGACCTTTTAATACACTTCCTATACAGCCTCAAGAACTTACATGTTATTACCATAACATTAAACTTTAATAAAAGTCAACTTTAATATTTGAGAGTGGAGTAAAACAAGTTAATTTATCCGGACACTTTTAGAGTGGTTAAATAGAGTATAAATGGCACCAAACAAAAGCATTTCTTAATAATATATCAATTATTAGTATCAAGTAATACAGGGAAAAAGTAGAAGTGACAGAAATAGGACATCAGCATTTTTTTTTTATCACCAAATGAGTTGGTAAAGGTTTTATTTACAATGTGTAATGGAGAGCCTTGTATGAAACAATACTCTATTAAGGTATTGTTATACCACTACAGTCTATACCTCAATACAGTCAAGTCAAACTGAAGTTTATTTTCTGAATTCCCAGGAACCCAGTAACAAGCGTGTCCGACCTCTGGCCAAAGTTTCATCTCTAGTCAACTTGATATCTCCTTCAAAGAACGGAGCCGTGCGGCGCTTTGGCCAGACCATCCAGGTAAATGCCATCCTCTTGTGACACTCTTGTGAAATTTAAATAAGTAGAGAATTTCTGTTTGACTGTAAAAAGTATATATTTTCCCCAGTCAATGTCATTACGTGGTGGTGACAGCAAGTCACCAGGGATGTCCCTGAAAACCGTCAGCAAGACAGCAGGTCCCACTCCCACTAAACGCAGAAATAGCACGCTGTGGTCGGAGACGCTGGACGTCCATCAGAAGAGCACATTCTCCACCAAAGAGATCAAGAGACAAGAGGTTTTTGTTATTTTGTCTTCTTAAAGTGCAACCCAGTCATCAAAAGTACAGAGAGCAGAACAAGTAACCTCTCCTGCTGTGATTTGTTTTTTCTTCAGGCAATTCATGAGCTTTACAGGGGAGAGCAGGATCTCATAGAAGATCTTCAACTAGCACGAAAGGTCAGAAAATCTTTATTTAAATTTTACAAAAAAATCAAAATATTTATGCTCCCTTTTTTGTTAACTTTTTTCGTGCTCACACTGCTGTTTTTCTCACATTTAGGCATACCATGATCCAATGCTAAAACTCTCCATCATGACAGAGGAGGAACTAGCTCACATATTTGGGGACCTGGATGCATACATCCCCTTACATGAGGGTAAATTACCACTAACCCTTCTTGGGCTTTAACTGCTTTAATTGATGCCTTACTGACGTGTGTGTGTGTGTGTGTGGGTGGTGTGTGTGTGTTGTGTGTGTGTGTGTGTGTGTGTGTGTGTGTGGTGTGTGTGTGTGTGTGTGTGTGTGTGTGTGTGGTGTGTGTGTTGTGTGTGTGTGTGTGTGTGTGTGTGTGTGTGTGTGTGTGTGTGTGTGTGTGTGTGTGTGTGTGTGTTGGTGTGTGTGTGTGTGTGGTGTGTGGTGGTGTGTGTGTGTGTGTGTGGTGTGTTGTGTGTGTGTGTGTGTGTGGGTTGTGGTGTGTGTGTGGTGTGTGGTGTCTTATTTTATTTGAAGACTTATTGATGAAACTGACAGAGGGAACTGGCCCCGATGGAACAGTAGCTCAGATTGGACAGATAGTTATAGACTGGGTATGTGTCGATTTTTACCCTACACCCATTATCTTCAGATAATATGATCAATTTCGATGTAAAAAGATTGTAACTGTTAGTGTATCTTCTCAGCTGCCTGGTCTGAACGCTTACAAAGGTTACTGCAGCAACCAGCTTGCAGCCAAAGCCCTGCTGGACCAGAAAAAACTGGACAGGCGGGTGCAAGACTTCCTGCAGCGTTGCCTAGAGTCGCCCTTCAGCAGAAAGTTGGATCTCTGGAGCTTCCTCGACATCCCACGGTCACGCCTGGTGAAATACCCGCTGCTGCTGAGAGAGATCCTCAGACACACTCCTCCCGATCACCCAGATGTTACCAGTCTGGAGAGAGCTGTATGTTGTCCACATAACAGTGTTGTTCCTTATGTTTAGCTGTTGAATCTGATAAATAACATATAATGCTAATATTTTTCTCTGATTATTTAAGCTTGTTTGTTTTGCTAAATAGCCAACCGATTGGTCTTTCTTTAACTATCCAGATCACTATAATCCAGGAGATTCTCTCTGAAATCAACGTGAGAAAAGGGGAGTCTGAATGCCAGTATTATATAGACAAACTGGAGTATCTGGATGATAAGCAGCGGGACCCTCTCATAGATAACTGTAAGACTCTGCTTTGTCACGGCGAGCTGCGGAACAAGAGTGGCTCGGTGAGAATTAGGATTACTCTGCTTTTTTTTTACCATCCACATACGTGTTTTTTGTTTTGTATTCAAATAAGTTTCCTTCTCTATTAATGTGTTTCTTCCAGAGGCTGCATGTTTTCCTCTTCTCTGAGCTCCTGGTCCTGACCCGACCGGTGACCCGGAACGACAAGAGCTGCTTCCAGGTGTATCGACAGCCCATCCCAGTTCTGGACTTGGCTCTAGAAGACTTGCAGGATGGAGAGATCCGCATGGGGGGGTCCTTCAGAGGGGCTTTCACCAATGGAGAGAAAGGTGGGTTGAATTGACCACCACCTGCTGGCGGAGTTCGGCTGAGGCATTTTATGTCACCCATTATTGACAGGGATTTTACGTGTCTGGTTATTTCATTTATCCATCAAAAATGCTAATTTCAGATGTGAAGCTTTTCTCTCATTAATATCCTAAAAAATGTTGGTCATACAAACCAATTTGAAGACATCCCCTTAAGCTCTGGGAAAATGTTCTGACTTTTTAAAAACTAAAGTAAGGGATAGATAAATAATTCACAGATGAATCTATGATATAAACCGTCAATTTGTTCTTAATATTTAATCTGCGTTGTCACCGTCACATTGTCCGCTACGGAGTGCGGCAGGAAGAGATGGCCCGACTTCATGGAATACATGATAGCATCAAATACCATTAGATAACTGCAGAACACAGTGTAAATAACTAAATATCTGTCTTTAATACTGGGCATATATCATCAAATAATAAAGTCTGGAAATGCCGCTAAGCTCTCGCACAATCGTTACACTTAATGTCCTCGCTATCAGTCCGAACTTTAATACTGTTTGACAAAACCTGCATGAAGTAAAGTGTGTTTGCCTATTACACTGTTATCTTCAAATTGTATCTCCGGGTGGGGGATACAGTAGATGCTGTAATTTTGTCTGTAATAGAATAGAATGGAATAGAATAAATCTTTGGCTCACCAGCCATACAAGACAGATAAACATACAGACAACATCTCAGACATAATGGCCCTCATTTATCAACCTAACGTAGAAAATAGTAATAGCCTAGAAATCTAAACCCTAGCAACAGCAAATGTAATTTGCAGCCAGGGTCGGTCTAGCAAGTCTCCATTGATTTGTGAGCTGGAAAAGCCAAATTCTGGTCAGGCCAATCACATTGTGTATAAATCGGTGGGCAGGCTTAACTTAAGGACGGCAGAGTTGAGAGTGGCGAGTTGCGGCGGTTCCACGTAGCCGGGAGCATATGCTTCAAGGCCTGTGTGCTAGATAGGAGGCCTCACCAAGGGGGTCAGTTTTTTGTAGGAGGCCTATTAAGCCCATGTCATTAGGGGTGGGGGGAAAAAATGAATACAGCATAGTATCACAATATTTGAAGTGGCAATACTGTATTGATACACAGGTGCCAAGTATCGATCTTTTATTATATACAGTATGCGTTCAGTTCGTCTGCTTGACAATCCCATTTTGCAGTGATATGAACAAACAGAGAAATGTATCTTTTTACATAAAACAGATGTTGACAAAGTTTCCTTTGGGGGCCAACATTTGAAATTTGGAAAAATTTGAAGTTGGAAGTGTTTAAAATTTCAATAATATCGTATCATGGCATGAGTCTCGTGATGATATCGTATCAGGAGGCGTCTGGTGATTCCCACCCCTACATGTCATCAGCATATGTTATCAATTTACAGGTACTGATATTTATAGAAAACTTATTTCTGTATAGAGAGAAAAGCAAAGGGGAAAGAACGCTGCCTTGTGGGCAGCCTGTGCTGATGGTATGCACTCCTGACAAAATGCCATTTATCCTCTGAAGGCGACAGGAGAGAAAGTCTCTGAGCCAGAGAATCAGACCCTTATCTAAGTTAATATTGGCTCGTCTTTGCAGGAGAACGTGTAGCTTCATAGAATTAAAAGCTGCACTAAAGTCTACGAATAAGACTCTAGCATGCGCTTTAGGGTAGAGTGTAGAAGGACCAGCACAGCATCATCAGTCCCTCTGTCACTTCTATAAGCAAACTGCAGCGGATCTAACACGCTGGTCACTTGAGAGGTAAAGAGATCTACCAGAACTCTCTCCATTGTTTCACACAATATGGAGGTGATGGCTATGGGTCGGAAATCTTCAAGCTTACTTGCACCAGGCTTTTTATTTGGGCCTTTTTACTAAAGAAAATTTCCAAGATGTGAGAACACCAGCAAATATGAAGGAATTAAATAGTTTTGAAAAAACACCTTTTAATTGTGGAGCACAAACTTCAAGCCTTCTGGGCCAGTGGTTTTATTCAGCTTTAGTTTGGTGAGGCTTTTCCAACAGCATCTTCTCCTCTCAATATTGGTGAACCTATTGAGAGATTTTTGCAGATGTCATCACACTCACAGATGTCATCACACTCACACTCACACACACACACACACACTGTCACCGCTAAAAAATGTACTCTCTTGTTTTTATATTCAATTTTGCCTTGATAATGTATTGGGAATTGTCAACTGTTTACTTTTATTGACAAGAAACGTTCTACATTCTACTTCCTTTTGTTAGAAACACACTTTAAACAGCTTGGAGCTTAACAAATAAGCCTTATTTTGAAATAAATTACAAAACAAACTGTCATTGTTAATTTACACAAACTTAAAGTGTACTTAAACGTAAAGTGCAGAGCAAAGAAAACAAAATCACATATCTTGGGATGTCAAGATAAAAAGCCATGAGGTGTAAAGGATTTTAGGCTTGTCCTCCTACTGTAATGAACTGAAAATAGAAGCCATGACATAACAGTCACACGTTTAGAGAATAAATCAGTGATTGTTTTAGCTTTTTGTCCTAGCTCAAAATCTGTCTGTTTAATCACTGCAGACATTTTTTCAGTAGTAGTAACAATTTTTCTCACGAGTAGTGCGTCATCTGATCGGCCTTT
>NC_045740.1:4269677-4273236 GCF_008692095.1 Etheostoma spectabile
ACCGATCAAACTATTTAAAGCTTTTATTGACCGATAAAGATCAGTGACCAATCAATCGGAGCCCCCTTACTTTAATTTAGGCATGAGGTGAATTACATTACAGTCGGATTTCCCAAGGGGTGGTCTGCACACCACATTATGTGCCTCAGGGAACTGTGTAGTCAACAACAGACAGTCAACATACTGATGAACAATGGGGACATGTGTAGACAAGTTGCAAGTTTTTTGGCAGTTTGCAAACTATCTGTATCAGCGTTTTGTTTACCTGATAACCGATAAAGTAAATTAATTAAAAAGTGTGTTACTTTGGCTCCGCTACAGCTGTGTGTCTGTCCTTCTGCTTCGGTTTCACTCACCACTGAATCTGACTTAATGTCCCGCCCACAACACATCTGACTATCTGTTACTGGGTATTGTGTTGAAAGTTTGTAATTTATTAAATAATTGGTTTTTAGTTGGAGTTCTTTACATTTTAAAGTCTTAATTTTGACTTAAATATTTTAATATGCACTGTAAATGCATATCCTAATATCGGTTATCAATTTTATTTAATGCTAATAAAATTTATTGGTATCAACCCCTTGACAAAATGCACATTGTAAAAGGGCAGTTTTTGCTCATAAAGATGAGACATGAGCAAAAGGTATAAACAATGGGCCAAGGAAGATGGGCTACACTGTGTTAACTTAAATTTACTGTTAAACCTCCATTAACTCATTTTTATGGCCACTTGTGGGCAGCAGAAACAAGCAACATAAAACTGACATATGGCAATCTAGTTAGCAAACAGTTGCTTATTTACACATCCAGCAGATATGGAGCAACATTATCATTCATTTAGAGTCATGTGTCTGGCCACCTGTCGAATGTCAGTCAAATATTCAATCTCTTTCAGCTTTGTTTTAGTCTCCACTCCTGAATAAAATATCTGACTTTAGTACCTACATGTTCCACTTTCTTTCTCTAGCTAGTCGCTAACTCTGTATGTGTGTCATGTGGTGCTTTCAGGTGGGAGTTTATTTGTTGGGCACAAAAACGCTTCTTAAAATGTGAACTAAAAGAGCCCGCTTTCATATTAAACATACAGTCATTTTATCCAGACACAAAGTATATGTTCAGTAATTTGGGTGGAGTAGAGGAGTTAGAGTAGTGAGTGGGTTTTCTAGCTGCAGGCACAGAGTTTGTAATTTTGAAGGCATGAGGAAGTAGTAAAAGTACCATTACACTATTATTTTTGTATCCCAGACCGCTGCCTGCTGTCCATTTAACTGGATTTCAATCCTTTCTGTCACCCTAGCTAAGAATGTTTTCCGTGTGAGCTCTCTGGATCCTTCCCATGGCCAGTCCCACACCCTGCATGTCAACGATGTCTATCACAAGCAGCAGTGGCTCAACTGTCTACGCAATGCAATGGCCCAACAACAGGGGGCTCCACCCAGAGTTCAGCAGGGAGAAGCTGTCAGAGCCAAGCGTCGCTCCTCCACTGTCTCAGCCACCATCTCGGATGAGGAGACAAACGAGAACTGTCCGCCTGTCTATGGCCCTAAACTCAGGCCTCAGACACTCTCCAAAACCAGACTGGACCAGAAGTCACAAGGCTCACTAAAGAGGAAGGAGTCTGGAGTGTAGACATTTAACCCGGCACACAGGTTTCTCTTAGACAGACACATGTAAGCAACATGAGTCCTGTTTCCACATGTGTCTGTTAATGAATTTCCATGAAACCACTGTTTTTATGCTTTTGCTTTGTCCTTGTAGCTGCACTGAAGGTCTTTGTAATCATTTCCGTCCAAATGTATTGTCAAATTTTAGTCTTTAAAAAGTGTAATTAGTTTACAAAAAAGTGATATGTGTAAGTGTGACTGAATGTGTGTTTAAATGTGTGTGGAATTAGGGTTTTATGTGTCTACCTACATGTAAACTTTTTTACATTTAATTTCAACGTTCATTCCGGTGTCAACACTTTTAAACTTTCTTTGTTTTTTTGCTGCAATCAAAATGTAAGTGTATCTATATTATACACAGCATGTATGTAGTTGTCAGTTGTGTTATCTATGCCAAGATAAGGGATCAATAAACTGAGAAACTGGCCTCAGCTGTGTGCAGGAAGCCGTTGAGGCGAGTCTAAAAATGTTTGAGATTAGATCAAATAATGAGCACAACACCAGTAAGAACACTGGCCATGAATATGTTAACACATTTCTTGGGTAGGGATCTAATGAGTCCAGATGTATTCAGTGAAATGTTGTTAAACAATGATAAAAGATAAAACATGTAGTTTGTTAAGATTCCTAAGTATGATTAACTGTGAGATTATATGTTACAACACACAAACATCCTCTCAGTTGTACTTGGGCCTCTCGGTCACTTCCTTTTTTACTGATGGTGTTGCAACATTTGTCAGGCAGATAAAAACTGAGGGAAACTCTGAAGTGTGTTCCTTTCCACTTAGTGTGTTGAAATCCTACATATTGTTAATGTAGTTTTGTTACTTTTCAGTTAAGAATGAAAGAATTGTAAAGGCCATTTGATATGTCTTGAAATATTAAAAACCCAATGTAAAAAGAAACACCAGTTTCTACCTTATCACTGTATAGTTCTCATTAAAAGCTGACTGCTTGATAAGACTTATTTTTACATATGATCTGCCCTCCAATCAAACTTGCTTTTAACTTTGAATACTGAAGAAGGGGCTACCAAATGATTTCCATTGAGTTTACACATTTGCAAAGCTAGACCTACATGCAAGGAAACTGAATATCTATACACGCTGTAAAGCTGATAATAACGTTTGGTGTGTCAAGACAGTGACATGCGCAACACTTTAAATAAGAAAAGGAAATGTACTTGATCATACTTGACTTCATCAGACTTTTTATGCAGTAAATGAATTACACACAGAGGAACTAACTTTTGACCAACTTTAATAATCCTCCGGTGTAAACAGCTCTTAGTGGGAAAAGAGAGAGTTCGACTCATCTGGTTCACCAGTTAGCAATTTGGGTGCAGGTGTCTGGGACAAAATCAGGGTCATAAAGTTAAGCCGCATGTCCACAGCAACCTGCGCCTTTCAAAGTTTCTTTTTACATATGTTACCTGGCTGTTGCGTTTTCCTACTCCCTTTTTTTCCTGATGGTCCTGAACCCCACCTGCATACCAAACCATACCCATGTGACTGTAGGGGCCTCTCTCACAGTGTCAGCTGCTAAACCTGTAGTATTTATAACTCGTTGTGAGTCATCCACGTTTAACATCTTCCTCAAAATGTATTTTTCTAAGTAAGACACTGTTTATAGCTTGTGGTTAGCCATCAACACTTAACATCTTCCTCAAAATGTATATTTCTAAGTGAGACACTGTTGGATGTGCAGTTTACTGCTGCCAATGCAGTATTTCTGGTACGGTTATAAAGGCAACTGCTCATGTAAAAGCACCTGGCATTTGTTTAACCCTTAATTCATCAATTCCCTAAGTTATTATTTTGTGTTAATCAGTATCTCAGGGGTTCCCCAAGGAAATAGATTAGATTAGATTAGATTATACTTTATTTATCCCACGA
>NC_045740.1:4273246-4281312 GCF_008692095.1 Etheostoma spectabile
CTGTCATTACAAGTAGCAGCATAGCAGCAACAGCAAAAAAAAAACCAAAAAAAACAAAACAATAACACACAAACAAGTAAGCACGAAAGAATTACAAGGCAAGAAGAACTACAAGGCAGAAATAGACAATGAAAATATGGTAGACTGAGTAAGTAAAATGCCGTCAAACAAAAGAATTTTAAAGTGCGGTTGCCATGATAAGAGAAACAATATTGCGGTGTAAGTGACGTTAAAAATAAGTTGAATGTGTAATTAGAGCAAAGAAGCAAGAGGCGGTAGCATAATTTAAATATATTAACCTGAGACCATAAATATTGAAAAGTAAGTACTTGTAATAAAATAATATAAATACCAATATTAAAGATAAACAGAAAGTGTGTGATGTAGATGGGAGAAAAACAGGAACAGAACTACAACACTATCAAGTAGTGCAGGTGTTGTAGAGTCTGACAGCGGCCGGGATGAAGGACCTGCGGTACCTCTCTTCTTACACCGTGGGTGTATCAGTCTGCTGCTGAAGGAGCTGCTCAGGGACCCCACAGTGTCATGTAGGGGGTGAGAGGTGTTGACCATGATGGATGTCAGCTTGACTAACATCCTCCTCTCTCCTACTTTCTCTATGGGGTCCAGAGGACAGTCCAGGACAGAGCTCGCTCTCCTGATCAGTCTATTGAGTCTGCTCCTGTCCCGGTCCGAGCTGCCCCCCCCTCCAGCAGACCACAGCGTAGAGGACGGCAGAGGCCACCACAGAGTCATAGAAGGTCCTGAGGAGAGTCCTACACACTCCAAAGGACCTGAGTCTCCTCAGCAGATGGAGGCGACTCTGGCCCTTCTTGTAGAGTGCTTGGGTGTTATCAGTCCAGTTCAGTTTATTGTTTAGGTGAACACCCAGGAATTTGTAGCTCTCCACTACATCAATGTCCAATCCCTGGATGCTCACCGGTGAGAAAAGGGGATGTAATAAGGTAGTATCAAATGACAACAAGCTCAGTGAAGCGAAAATGGTTTAGGATTTTCAACACCTTGAAAACATTCAAAGAATTTGGATGTGTTGCTATTCACCAATATTTATTGGCAACCCATTTAATTTGAATGAACTGTATAAGAAAACGGTTACCTCTCAGACCTAACTTACGTAATCTTTTCTGATGTTCTTTCCATCGTTTCGTACCACACTCATAAATACCTCTGTGTTTCTAGGCTTGTTTACTGACCTGCTTATCTGGTTAAACGTATCTCTGTAGGGGGAGGCCTCTAGCTCACCCACTGAGAGTATTCGCCCCTCGTTGGCTGAGTCCTGCAGCGGCCCGGATTCAAACCCAACCTGTGGCCCTTTGCTGCGTGTCAACCCCCATCTCTCCCCCCCTTTCATGTCTCTCCACTGTCACTTTAATACAGGGAAAAGCCCCCAAAAATAAGATAAATATCTCTGGAGTTAGTTTGCAAAACTCCTGCCAAATTTTCTGTTGTTGGTAAATATCCTGTATGTCCTGTTCTTTCGGTCAGCTACGGAAGGTATCAAGAGCATTTTATGATTATTTGGTTTAATTGGAAATAATCATTTAGGTGCTATATTTATTTAAAAAAACATTACATTAAGTTACTGAATCCATTCCCCAAAGGGGTGAAGTTTTTGTGTTTGTAGGAACAGGTTGTTGTAATGTGTCTGGTTAAAGTGACTATATGTACGTAACTTTCAGTATGTGTTGATTCTAGCGGCCCCTTTGTACAAAAGCGGTACTGTTTTTACCACACCTGCTGTCGAGAAGGTGTTTGCAGTACTTTATTGCCCACTGTACATTACTGAGTGAGCATTACGGGGACGTCATACAGTCACAATGAATATTTTTGCTCAGACCGAAAATCATTAATTTACAATAAGAAAATATGTTATAGATGTATTGTGAAATTTCCAGTGTTGCATACGGTAACTAGGCATATTACTTACCTGAGGACCAACTCTGGGACGTTTTTGAATTATTTACAATCTCATAATTGCCTCCATCTGTTGAAAGCCCGACTGAGATTGACTCGGATTTCACCCATTTGTCTTTCACTTTCCCTTTTAGCTTTTTAGTTGTTTACTTTCCTTCTTTTCTGTGATGGCCCTGCCCCAGTATCAGCCATAACTACCGCAGATAACTTCTAAAATACAATTAGAGTCCTGCTACCTTTTACCTCACTAAAACAGGCTTTTCTGGAATGTGTCAGAATGTGTGCTCTGTAGTATCGTCTACCTGCCGTAAATCATTTTGTGACATCACAGGAAAAAATCTGACCCATGCACGATATTTTTTTTTCTCCCACTATGGTCACAACAAGACCCGCCCTTCAATAGTATTTACACACTACTATTGGCCTGGCATCCATGCTTACATGTACAGGTCCTACCCCCTGACCCTAATCTTAACAACTCAAGGCCAAATGCCAAACCACAACCAATCGAGCTGCTTGGTAGGGCGGGTCTTGGTGTGGCCATGGTGGGAATTTTGCAACCCGATTAGAGGCAAACTATATAAAACTAGCGTTCTTTTCACTGTTAATCTTATTTGCTGTAACAGGTCATTTATGATCATCACATGGAACATTGTATAGTTTTAGGAACAGGAAGTAGCACCCAGCTAAACTTTTAGCGACACGCTAGCAGCTGTGGTTAATTAACAAGTCTCTGAATCTGAATTCAGTTTTAAAACCTTTTCCTGAACTGTCAGGAATAATTGTGGGGAAAATACTATTTCCTTTATATAACAGCAGTTTGAAATATTTTGTTATTCCCAAATTAAATGGAATGTAAATGGACTGTATTTATATAGCGCTTTTCTAGTCTGAACGACTACCCAAAGCGCTTTTACATAGTACCGGAACCATTCACACCCAATGGCCGAGCCTGCCATACAAGGTGCCATCTGCTCATCAGATAAACACTTAAACACATTTACGCTCAAATACGCAGCATTGGGGGAAAACTCAGGGTTCAGTGTTTTGCCCAAGGACGCTTCGAGAAAGGACTGTAGGGCCAGGGATCAAACCACCAACCTTTCGATTCGCAGGCAACCGCTGTACCACCTGTTGTAATGTGATACCTGTCAGGCTCTGTAGCAGCTGTGCAAATTCAGACATGTTTTTGTGCAAGTCAGATTGAAAGAATGCAGTTGTTATCTGTGTGTGGGTGCATCTTATTTTCATTTCAGGGTGTGGAAAATTTTTGTGCAGATTGTTCTGATCTAATCTTCAGTAGGTTCCTCTTTAACCGACTTCCCTGATATTTGGACTGGGTGTCCGTCTTGTGATTGCCTTGACAAGGTCTATTCAATTCAATTCAATTTCATCTATTGTCATATCAGAACAGAAGTTATCTCAGGTTAAATTTCAAAAAGCTCCCAAACTTCATATGATGTGGGGGGCGGCCTCTAGCTCCCCCAGTACGAGTGTACGCCCCATGTTGGCTGAGTCCTGCAGCGGCCTGGGGTGGAATCCCCCATCTCTCTCCCCCTTTTATGTCTATCCACTGTCAGTAATAAAGAAAAAATAATAATCTAAAAAAAAACTTCATATGATGTTTATCTTATCGTTTCCAACTTGTTTGCCATTTGATTTGCTTGACACGGTGTAATAGGTGGTAGTCTTGCTTTTCCAGACTTTCCTCCACTGCGGCGCTGCAAAGGAGGGTCTGGCTAGTCCACAAAGAATTCTGGGATGGGTGAAAAACATGCTCTGGTTTATTGGTATTTTGTTGTTGGAAATTTCCGTCGTAACGGAGCGATCCCGGAAGTGGACCGTCGAGGATATAGACTAAATAGATGGTAATGCATCTTTGGTTTTCATGCAAATTAGTCTGAAATGTCTGGGCTGAATTACCACATAATGTAGTTTGGACCAGCGCTTTTGAAGCAATATTTTTATTATTACAAATGAAACAATAACCACTTTGAACTGTGATGCTTGTAGTTCAGTTACAACAGAAGACACAACACTTAAGAATTCTTTTAAAAATAGTACTTTAGAGGTCTATTTATTTACATTAATTTAATAGAAGTAGAACCATCTGAATTATTTACAAATTTACAATAAAAATAATTACATACAAATACATACAGTGATATAATCCTATTAATCAAACTACTTTATGTTTTCTCTGGGTTAAATTAAATAAATCAGGATCGATGATGAAATCACACTTGGTCACGATGAACAAGCTCCATTAAGCAATACTTTTGATATTAACAATGATGAATAAATGATTCCAAGTAAAGTAGTGGACTTCTTACAGAAGACGGCTGACTTTGTGCAACAGGCACGGCTGGCTCAACACACCAGAAGCAAGGAGAGACAAATAAAGACGTTTGACTCGTCATGTTCACATGCTTAAGGTTTTAGCCAGAGTACTACAGGTCCGGGAGAATAAGGGGGGAGTGAAGCATCCAGGAACATATCTGACAAATAGATTAAAACTTGTCTGATAGAGAACTCACTAAGTTGGAGGAAGTTTTGGCCAAAGGTTTCAACTTTGCAGTGGTACCTGACCATATCCCTGTGGTAAACATGATCACTGTAACCAAATCAGCCATCTGTAATAATAAGATCCCTGAGGATGAAGCTGAACAGCTTCGGGCTCAAAGTGCTAACTTTCTTTTGAATGGTTAACCCCCACCACCTAATCTCAGTCGACATGAGAAAAAGGCTCTGGTATTGCTAAGCAAGGATGAGAACATTACCACCCTTCCGGCAGAAAAATGGAGATGCACAGTGGTTTTGAACACAGACGGAGGATCACTTTAGGGTAACCACCCTCTTGAGTGACCACAACACATATGAGATATTAAAGAGAGATCCCACACATAATTATGAGAAACAGGATATCAGTTGCTTACAAGCACTGGAAAAACAAAGAGTGACAGATCGCAACCTATAATACTGCCTGTATCCAGGAGATACCATACCTTGTCTGTATGGTTTACCAAAACATACATAAGGAAAACTATCCCCTCAGACCCATCATTAGCAGTATTAACTCAGTCACGTACAATATTGCTAAATACCTGGCCACTATATTAGCACCACTGGTTGGCAACACTAATCATCCCATACAGAATTCCAAGGACTTTGTGGACAAGGTCCGGGGACTCTCATTGGAAGCGGATGATACAGTGGTGTCATACGACGTTACACCCTTGTTCACATGCGTGCCAATTACCTCGGCAGTAGAGGCTGTGAAGGAACAATTGTGCCATGACCATACTTATACAACTTAATCCAGATCAGGTGGGCTCATTGTTGGAGCTATGTTTGAACACCACCTATTTTAAATATAAGAGAGGTGGGTTGAGACATCATTTGTTTTCAGCCTACAACATGGTTCTGAAAACCATTCCCAGGCCCTTTACAGATACACCATCCTGCTCCACCTCTTAAGCAGGGGGGAGACGCATTATCTGAAGCCGCTGGGACATCATCTTCTCTGGCAACACAAATGGACTACATCTTAGCAGTCATGTGACTTCATGCCATGAGATCATGTGACTGCCTTGTGTATTAAGGCCAGAGTTACTTCATGTGCACACTCAACAACTGATGAAGGTGTGTGGATGAACACTGAAACAGCTTGTATTTTATATTTTTAATCCAGTGTTTTTAAATTAAAGCTTTGTTGAGATTCCAAGGATATGTGTTTAGGAACTCATTGTTAAGGGCCCACCACACCCACATGGGTGTGGCGGATTTGGCCTTTGCTCAGGGTGAAGGTGGGGTCAGACTCCACGTGTAATAATAAACAAGATCAAAATGTGTTGCTGTAAGAAGTGCAAAGAGCTAACAAGAGAGTTTGTGTTGATGGACAGTCTGCTCACACCATCCTGAGAGGAGGTCTGGTTAGCATAGAAGTCATTTATGGTTGAGTTGCATCCTTCTTAATCAATCGAGGCAGCCATTTTTCTTGCAAACAAATGATTTAACTGCAATTAAATACTGAACTAAACATTAATTTGGTTGCCTTAAACATGACTCTAGTGGGAAGCTCCTGTTTTTGTGTTTGCTGGATTTGTAAGCAGGCAGTTGTTTGCTGACAGAACCTCTTGATAAGCTGATGGTACTGTACTGTCTAATTAACAATGCTGTCCAATTTGCTTGAAATTGAAATCTCTCTGTACCTTACTATCTAACTTTGAACAACTTGTTGTATGACTTTTTGGAGTGAGATCTCCACAGAGCCTTTTTTTTTTTTTTTTTTCCATCTTGTATATACTTAAATATTTGTTCTTACATTTTATATTTTATTCTTATATTTTGTTATTATAATTATTATTATTTCATGTATATTGTATGTATGTATATTTTGTGTGCTGCTGTAACACTGTAATTTCCCATTTTTTGGGGATCAATAAATCTATCTATCTATCTATCTATCTATCTATCTATCTATCTATCTATCAGACATAACTGGTCTAGATTTTACTTTTTAAAAGCTGCATCTTAAAACGTACAGTATGTAATTTCTCTGCAGCTAGAGGTCTTACTCAAAACCATTGAGGTAAACACGGCTTTTAATAAACTTTGCGAAGTATGCGTGGGATGTCTCCATTGTTAACCACCATTGCTGTTGAAAATGTATCTATTCACAGATATTTTTAATCTATTAATGTTTTATTCACATTACGTTTATTCAAGGCATAGCTGCAGTGTTTCCCACATAATTGCTTAGATTCTATTTGTGGTGCAAGCAAGCAAGCAAACATTAGCAAGCCGCTAAAATCACAATATCACAATATATTTCACATCAGTGTCTCCCCTGGCTAACTTAGCATTAGATTAGTCAACTAACCATACAGCTAATGTTACGTGGCTACTTTATTCATGGGTGAGTCTAGCACTGTTAACCACGGTCAAAACAATCATACTACAAATAACTTAATGAGCGTGTTTAACGTTGTTGTAACCTTATAATGTTATGGTATGGTTTTGCCAACAAGCATTAGCAACTTGTCAATGTAGCACATTGTAGTAAGCTGGATCAATATTGAAATATATCAATAAATTAGGTCTTTACTGGACCAAAAGATATGGTCCATGTCATTGATTAAAATAGCAGATTCCTCTAGGTTTGAACATTGTTGGAAAATTTTGAAGTTTAATTTTAAGATAATTTTAAGATAATTAAAGTATGCAACTTAAAATATACAGACATTTTAAAGCAGAAATATTACATAGTATACTTTTAAGTTTCCCATTGGTGATTACATTTTGATAACTGGAGGTGGCATGTAAGAAAGAAAACTTATGATGCGATTGGGCAAGCCCAGTTTGAAAACAACTTCACATGCTCTTGTGCCGAGCGCCCCTCTCACAGCCACTCTGCTGATCTGCTGTAGACTGAGGGGGTTATCTACGAAAGAGAAAATAACAAAGGTGACATTTTATCTGTACTCTTAGATTATGTTTATACTGGCAGTGACAGGATGTACACTTTAAACAAACAAACTTACTCTCATAGAACTCAAGGCAGAGATAAGCGGGAGATCCAGGACTGGTGTAGTGGATGGGTTTTTTGTTCAGGTTATCTCTGGCGTACACGTTCCCCCCAAACTCCACGAGTAGATCAATCAGGTCAATGCTCTTTGATTTGGCTGCATGATGAAGGGCCGTCTCATGTATCTTGGCAGCATTCACATTTGCCCCTTTGGAAAAGAAAGACATGTTATACTGTATCATTATAAATGCCATACTGTAATAATCGCATTATAAAGTAATATAATTAGCAGTTGGCTCTACACGCACACTATAGGCAACGTGCAGAGTTGTAGTTACCTATCAACCCACATACGGAGGATACTTTAAAATGGATATAATTACGTCATTCTCAATCAACTTTATTAAATAAGGTGATTTAAAAGATAAAGCCTTACAAAAACAAACTTACAGTGATCAATAGTTTAACACTGTGACACCTGATATTGTTAGTTGTTTACTTTATTCCTTTCTCAGATTAATTACATAATATCTTCTATTTTATGATTGTTCAAAAATAATCTTGAAATGCAATCCAATTGACTAAACAAACTTTAAAAAAAAAA
>NC_045740.1:4281322-4284366 GCF_008692095.1 Etheostoma spectabile
AAAAAAAAAGGAGTTGTTGCCTTGAAATAAATCCCATATAAAATATAGTCACAACCAAAACATCACATTAAAATGGCGTATAATTTAAATCCAGGTTCTGACCCCAAAATATTGTGAAACTTCATTTTACCTAGCTCTGGTGTGCAGGGAACAAACTCACCTGCAATGAGGAGAACTTTTGCACAGTTAAAATGTTGCCTTGCACAGGCTACATGAAGCGGTGTCCCATAATGGCAGTCATGGGCCTCCATGAAAGCTCCTTGATTAATCATAAGCTGAACACAATCAGAATTCCCTGTTGTGAGAGACAGAAAAATGTATATCCATTTAGAACCAAATTAAATGCTGCAGCGTAGTGACTTTCCAAGCCCGGCTGGGATAATAAATCCCAAGGCAGGCAGTGATATAAAAGTAAATTTTAGAAGTTAACAGTACTCCAGCCCAAATGAGTGTACAACAATCATTTCGTGAAGGTTTTAAAGGTTGCTGTAAATTGTATGTAGTTCCATCTATTACAGAGCGAGGAAGCTATTGTTCATCATGAATACATTTTGGCTTGAGTTTTACTTAAAAACTTTCTCTTACTTGTTACTTTAGTTTTTAAATCAATATTGTAACCATCAGAGTGTGTTCCAGTGCCTTAGCATAGGCAGTACACTTTTGTCCCATAGTCTTACTGGTAATTCTGTGATTGGGTGTCTGTTTTATTGCTACATCTTGAAAGGAATTTAATTAGAATCAAGAGTCAAGAGCTCTGGTACGGCATTCTGCTTTCAATTTTCTCCTGCCCTTCATGTCTTCCACATCCATGCCTCTGGGAGAAATTTCTATTAAAATTACATACATGAACCAAACCATGAGCTAAATGTGCTCCAGGCACTATTTAGAGAGAAAACTGAGGAACGTAGTGTAGTTAAGGCATGCCTAGATGATTCATTGTTACCAGAAAGATAACTAGTTCCCCCACTTTTCACATGCACGGTACCAACGTTCGTATGGAATTAGGCCTGGCATTCCAAGACTGATGAACTAAAGACAAACCTAACGGACAGATACATGACTCAACATACATACATTCTTGTGCGACGTAACAGATGTATTAACAAGACACACCTCCCATGCAAGCTTCGTGAAGTGGGGAGAAGGTAAACAGTCGAGGATTAACTGTTGCTCCGTAGTCCAGCAGCAGCTTGACACATTCAAGGCTACCGGCTGCACAGGCATCACACAGCGGAGTGCTGCCATCTATGTTACGAGCATCAACCTAGAGGGGATACAACCACAATGAAGTCAAAAATAAAGTCAATCATGCACTGATGAAAAAGCCATCAACAGCACTAACGCCATCTAACCTGTGCACCAGCGTCGAGCAGCAGTCTGACGCATTGGGTCTGTCCCTGTATACACGCCTCATGCAGGGGGGTTATGGAGTCGACTGCCACTATGTTTACTGCTGCACCTCCCTCGATCAGCTGCTGTAGCTGAAGGGCCCTGCCCTGTGCAGCGGCCTCATGCACTGCTGACCGGCCAGTCCAGAATCCAAGACCATGAGCTGAAAATCAAGAAGGTTTACATTTTCTGGGTGTCTGTGTGAAATAAGACTAATGATCAACTAAATTGTCTCTTCAAGTTTATTTTGTCATTAAAACCATTCAAAGGCAGCTGAAATATTATTATTTTTTTCATTTAGCCTCAAGCACAAAGTAGAGAAAAATATCCACAGTGAGTTTTCCATTTCAATTCCTGATAAAAAACGAGACAAAAAATGTATATGTTGGTCTTCATCCTGTAATAAAAGTAATACACACTCAAGTTTGAAAGCTTTAGCTGTTTATGATTATCTACATTAAGTGGCACAGAAAGGGGCACAAAATCATATAGCTACACCATGATCTAAACCATCACAATAGCACTAGTGAATTGGATTGTATTACAAAGGAGTGCGTTAGGCCCATTAACCTGCACATTAATACAGTCGATGTTATATTAACGTTATATTTACACACAAGTACAGTAGCCTATACATTGCTGTTAACAACCACTTTAAAGCATGCTAGCTAACGTTGACCTAGCTATACGCCTTAAAGCTAGCCAAAATGAAATTAAAGCTAATGCAAGCTAACGTTAGTCATTGCAGGTACCAGCTCTATCTGGTTATTCGCTTGGCTAGCGTTAACTTAGTTGTCTTGGGTTAGCTAGCTAGCTACTCCAGGTCACCAATTGTAAGCTAATTACCGATTTCTCCATACAATGACGGTCTGTTCCGAGTGATCTCCATTTCATGTTACTGTTTTCTTGTCCGTAAACCACGTAGATTCAGCCAAACATGTAATTAATTTAAAGCAAAAGAATAAAGACTGTAAGGGCTGCATTATTGTAATACCCGCAGGGCAGTCCGGTGCTGAAAGAGAGCAGCAGAGATTTAGTCCAAAGAAACGGTTGCTCAGAATTCTGGGATATGTAGGCGACTGACCTACAAACACTGTGTTACCCTACTGGAATTGACGTCACACCCGAGTTGAACGCGTTACAAGCTAACTGTCTATGGTTACAAGTTGGTTTTAGGGGGACTCTAGCATGGACTCTTGCCCAGAGGTCTTCAGTACACCAAAGTACCCTTAGGTGTTTGCATTCCCCATTGAAGAAACACTTGTCCAAAGTATGACCCAAGTGCAGGAGCCATTTAAAAGTGCACATATATATACTGTATATATTTATGTTTAAGAGGGAACTGTTGGGATTTTGATGAGTGATTAGTTGTCCCTCGCTGTGAGGGGCCAGCAAGCAGGTTGGTTGACGCAGAGCGGAGTGGATGGGTTGGGGTATCGGGTTTGACCATGTCCTGGATGTATGCTGGGACTGATTTGTTCACAGCCCTGTATGCAAGTAGCCTACTAGTGTCTTTAAAGCAGATGTGGGCAGCAAATGGTAACCAGTGAAGAGAGCGGAAGAGTGGCAGCCTGACAAGCCAGACCCATATCAAGATGTTGGGTCTGGGAACTCACCACCAACCTTGATCCAGATGTTTTAGCCAACTATAGACC
>NC_045740.1:4284379-4284827 GCF_008692095.1 Etheostoma spectabile
TTCCATTTCTCTCTAAGATTCTTGAGAAAGCAGTTGTCAAACAGCTGTGTGGCTTTCTGCGTAGCAACAGCTCATTTGAGGATTTTCAGTCAGTATTTAGAGTTCATCATAGTACAGAGACAGCACTTGTGAAAATTACTAATGACTTCCTAACTGCATCAGACAATGGATTTATTTCTGTACTGGTGTTATTAGATATTAGTGCTGCATTTAATACCATTGACCATCATATCCTATTACAGAGATTGGAACATTTAAATGGCATTAAAGGAACTGCTCTAAGCTGGTTTAAGTCTTATTTATCAGATCAATCTCGGTTTGTACATGTTAACGATGAATGCTCCATGCACGCCAAAGTCAGTTATCTTTGATCAGAACATCTCGGTTAATTCTCACATAAAGCAAATTTCAAGGACCGCATTTTTTCCCCTACGTAATATTGCAAAAA
>NC_045740.1:4284847-4292120 GCF_008692095.1 Etheostoma spectabile
AATGATGCAGAAAAACTAGTCCATGCATGTGTTACTTCTAGGCTGGATTACTCCAATTCTTTATTATCAGGCTGCTCGAAAAGGTCCATCAAGACTCTTCAGCTGATCCAGAATACTGCAGCATGTGTTCTGACAGGAACCGAACAGGAATAGAGATCCCATCTCTCCTGTTTTAGCTTCTCTGCATTGGCTTCCTGTAAAATCCAGAATAGAATTTCAAATCCTTCTTCTCACCTACAAAGCTCTTCATGGTCCGGCACCATCTTATCTTAAAGAGCTCATAGTACCTTACAACCCCACCAGAGCACTACGCTCCCAGAATGCAGGGTTACTTGTGGTTCCTAGAGTCTCTAAAAGTAGAACGTGAGCCAGAGCGTTCAGCTATCAGGCTCCTCTCCTGTGGAACCAGGTTCCAGTTTGGGTTCAGGAGGCAAACACCTTCCCCACATTTAAGAGTAGGCTTAAGATAGAGGAGAGTCCTGAGCCAGCCCTTAGATATGCTGCTTTAGGCCTACACTGCTGGGGGACTTTCCATGATGCACTGACACCTCTCTCTCCCTCCTTCTCTTTAATTGTATGCAACCTCATCCCATTAATGTTCCCGCTAAACACCCTCTTCTACAATTCTCCATGTCTCTATCTCTCTCTCTCTCTCTGTCTGTCTCTTAATCTCACCCCCAACCGGTCGAGGCAGATGACCGCCCACCCTGAGCCATGGTTCTGCTCGAGGTTTCTGCTTCTTAAGTTAAGTTTAAGTTTTTCCTTGCCTCTGTCGCCCAGTGCTTGCTCTTGGTGGGAATTGTTGGGTTTCCGTAAATAACATCACAGACCATTTAGACCTGCTCTTTTGTGAAAAGCTCAATGAGATAATTGTTGTGATTTAGCGCTATATAAATATAATTGAATTGAAAGGAATTCAATTAAACTTTTGCCGTATTTGGTCGGCAAAACTCTGAATACATTTTCCTTTTTTAATAATGACTTCATTGCTTAACTCCAAGTCTTCCAGAGTTGCGGCCAAAGCGGAAAGACTGCTCTTTGCCAGCAGCAGAAGCCATTTTCTTTGTTTTCAACTAGCAGGGAATTCACGCAGTACCGCCACAACTCTGCCATCATTACGTTAAGCCCGCCCACCGACTGTATACACGATGTGATTGGCCTGACCAGAATTTGTTTTTTCCAGCTCGCATGCCAACGGAGAGTTGCTAGATTGACCCTGACATTTGCTGCCACTAGGCTGCGTCTAGATTTCTAGACTAGAGGAGCAGTGTAGTGTGAGAGAACTTGGGGAGGTTGAAGACAAGTCGAGCTGCTGCGTTCTGAATGAGCTGCAGGGGCCGGGTGGCACATCCAGGCATGCCAACCAGGAGGGAGTTGCAGTAGTCTAGATGTGAGATGACTAAAACCTAATTCAGAACCTTAGCCGCCTTCTGCGTTAGAAGTGGACATATCCTTCTGATGTTATGCGGCATGTATCTACACGATTGGGTAGTTGCAGCAATGTTGGCAGTGAAAGAGAGTTGGTTGTCACACCCAGGTTTCTAGCAGTCTGGGTGGGGACTACCACAGAGTTGTCAATTGTTATAGTCAGGTCTTGGGTAGGAGAGCCCTTTCCTAAAAGGAAAAGGAGCTCCGTCTTGTCAAGGTTGAGTTTCAGATGGTGTGTAGACATCCAGGAAGAAATGTCAGTCAGACAGGCCGAGATACGTGCTGCTACTTGAGTTTCAGACTCCGGAAAGGAGAGAATTAGTTGGGTGTCATCTGCGTAGGTGTGATGAGAAAAGCCGTGCAACATGAGAGAGTTGCTGTACAGAGAAAAGAGGAGATAGCCCAATACTGATCCCTGAGGAACCCCAGTTTTGCGTGGGCAAGGTTCTGAGGTAGATCCTCTCCAACTTACCCTGTAGGTTCGGTCTGTCAGGTAAGATGTGAGCAAAGAGAGCGCAGAGCCTGAGCCCCCCAGATCCTGGAGTGTCAAAATAAGGATCACATGTCACATGAATAATTATAAAAGTAATGGTCACAAATTAAAAAAAAAAAATAACAGTACTTAACTGAACAGCAATATGCACCTGTTGTATGTTCATGCAGGCTGATAATAATAGGATAAAACACATAGATATAGAATGGTAAAACCACTGCTGAGTGAACAGAAAGGGAAGCAGGATTAATAAATCCTGGCTGTTAGCCTACTGGTCGGGACCAGGCTAGCTGTACAGAATAAATCTTCATGGTAACTTGGTTTCCTCTGCTTTTGTGAAACCAAGTCAAGGCTAACTTAAACCAGGTTAACTAGGAAATCCCAGCTTAATCCCTTACCTTGTGTTTGTGAAATAGCCCTCAGGTTAGGTAACTGGTCTTCAATCCAAATTCTGTCAGAAGAAGTACTGGGGGCTATAGGACAAAAGTAGAATGAAGAAATCCCGGATCACTGAAAAAGTGCAGCTTGATTAAGTTTGATCCGCTCATCAAATGTTGCACGTTTGCCGAGCCAAGATGAGAAGGTGAAGCTATGTCAAGCCAGGTGTAGATCGCAGGGATAAGTGCACGTTCACGGCTTTCTGAAGTCGACCACAATGACAATCACAGATTTACTGATGCAAAAATGGAGAAGACGCGTGTGGCATATTTGTCACCCGCTGAGCAGCAGTTTCTAATGGAAACACACGAGGAGGTGATGCATACAATATGCATAAAGGGAAATGCGGCTGTTGTTGTCAAACAGAGAGAAAAAGCATGGCAGACAATAGCGGACCGACTGAATGCGTAAGGATATAAAAATATCTTCTTACTAGCCACTCCACATTTTTACATTTTCTGTTTTACAACTGCTAGGTCTGTACAGTAACCCTTATGACAGCAATAGTGACAATTAATGCATGTTTATAAAAATAAAGCAGAGCACATTCAGAAGACAGTGGTAAATGTTACGCTACACACTTTTATTTCAGATCAGAGCAACGACTGATTTAACACACAAGACTCCAGGATTAATCTTAGCCTGGCTAGCCTGCTAACTACAAAGAATATGTAGCTATATCCATGGTTACTTGCTGTGTTTAATTCAACCAGCTTTTGTGCAACCAAGTTATGGCCATATTCATCCAGGATAACTTGAATATCCGGGATGAATCCCTTATCCTAGTTTTCTGCAATAGCCCCCAGGTTTCTTCTTATCACAAAAACAAAAAACTTCATGTTAAATTACCAGCACAAACAATGTCTGAAGGTTAAGTAATTTGACGTTGAGAAATGTGACGTTGCAACGGCTGTAAGTAGGGTTAACCCTGATCCCAACTTTCCCCACAATCTCTATTACACTAAAGACTAATAGATAAGAATCAACATTATAACCTTCATCTGTAGCTGTATCACGTTAAGGGTAAAAACAGGTTTTTCAATGGGCTCCCGTTAACAGTTAGCGTTAATGTTAGTAATCGTTAATTTTTTACGGTTAAGAGAAAAACAAACACAGGAAAAGTGAGTCGCAGGCGCAGTCAGACTAGCTTCAACAACTGCCTCACCACCAGTTCGGTGTAGACTTTCAAGATGGATGCTTTCAACTCGATAGGTTTCTCTTTCTTTTTCGAAACGGACTACATATGTAGACCAACCAGGCATGAATACTAAGGATCTTTAATTGTGAAATGGCTTTAATACCCGTAAAACGATAAAAGTGGATTTTTGTTGTTTCTACGTGTTCGGACGGCCGCTAATTTTGCAACTTCCTGGTTGTCGCATTGTTAATATCGCTGTTGAAACTGCGGCGAAAGCTCAAGTTAACGCTACTGTTGAATGTTTGCTGGATACAGGACACATGGGACTGACGTTAACGTTTACAATTCTGCTGTAATGTTTAAAACCAGAGACAACAGTTTTCAACGAAGACCAAAGGGAAAACGAGAGATTCCATAAGTGTTCAGCGATGGAAAGTGGAAATGGTGGTGCCTCGAGGAAAGGTGGTGAGCTTTTTTTCTACTCCTGTAACTTTCACTTTAGGATTGAGAAGAAACGTGGAACGGATATTTACTTCCCCATAACTATAGCTGAGAATTAACGTTAACGTTAGGGGTACTGCTGCTGTATGATTATACGAAAAAGGACGCGTAGATATGGTGTCATGTCTCACATTACAAGAAGTCCCAGTCTTGTGAAATATCCGGAAACTTAGTTTTCTTGTAGTAAAGAAAAAACGCGATTTGTTGTAATTTTAGATTATGACAATTATATTATTCTCATGTTTGTAATTTTGTCCACTTCCAGGTGTTTTAGTAACTGTCTCAGAAAGTTCCGGCATCTTTCAAAACAATATTTTGGCTCCACTTAAAAGTGCGTACTTGTATGAGGAGTCAAAGCAGTCTTTCAGGTATAAATCCGCTGTTTTGCTAAATAATCCAGCACTGGAAGAAAAGGTCAGTCCAAAATTTTAATCTGTTAACATTTACTAAATATTTTTAATAAATAGCTGCTCATGTCATTAACATACTTCTTTTATATCAGTATTGTGCTTTCAGAGCAAAGAGAAGAGAAGTAGGATATTCAGAGGAGGATCTGAAAGAATCCTATGGGTTTTTGCTGTTTGATGATGTCAACAAGGTAAAACGCTTGAAACACCAGCAGACCTGAGAAAAAAAAACATGATCCAACAAATCTTCAGATTTCGCTGTATCGATTTTTGTCTTTGTTTAAAGGCAAATGCCCTTGGAGAAACTGGTGTACTCACTGGAAACAGTACATGCACAACTCTTGGAGATCCCTCTAAAGGTAACTTATGATGATTTATTCCCCCCTTCTCCTACTGCCGTTATGTCAACCAGTAGTGAAATCACAGTGACATTCAGCAGCTCAGCCACAAGCGAACAAGAGGTCCTATTACTATGCACTGAACTCTGAGTTTAGATTTGTACACAGCACAATTTCTGTAACATAACATAGATCTAATTACTGGCTACTTGGTTAAAATGCAAAAAAAACATTTTAAAGTATTTAACCCCAAGTTATTACCTTGATGGCCATATTCAGAAGAACAAAGTATCTGTAGTGTGCAGGAGATCAAGCTAAGGAATGATCCGTGTTGGGTTTTTGCTCCCCTAGTTTTGAAAGTGAAAGCAAGTTGTATAGCTGCATACATTTATTGTGCACAAGTGAAAGTGGAAGATTTTCTGTTCTGAAACAGAAACTATAAGTTGGTGCACAACAGTTCGGGATATGAATTGTGTCAAAGGCAGAAAGACAATTAATTTTAGCTTGTAATTAAATTGAAGTTTATTTATAGTGTTTGATTATAACAAAGTTTTACAGATAGAGTAAGTCTAGACCACACAATAATTTACAGAAACCCAACAATTCCCCTCAAGAGCAAGCGTTTGGTGCGACAGAGTTGAGAAAAAAACCCTTTGTTTTAACAGGAAGAAACCTCGGACAGAACGTGACTTTTAGTGGGTGGACATCTGATACTGCCATTTATTGTCAAGTTTCACTGTTCATTTAAACATGGATCTCATTTGACTGTAACATGTATACCTGTAATATGTTTTATTTTTAAATATTACTTATCATTTGTAATGTTTCCTCTAAAATATTTTGTCTGTTATCCCTCCACCCACAATGCTTTGATAATTGAGGAAGTAGTCAGGTATACACATTGGTCAATGTGTCCTTGTTTTTTTTTGTAGACTATGGTATGAAGCCACATCAGAGTGGCACATGAAAAATGGCATTTCAACAGATGTCTTCAAATACACATTTATTCTTAATATTGACTTGCTTTTTTAATGGCTGAAAGTGATCTTTGGAAAGGTTATACAGTTTGTACTTTTTCTAAAATGCCATTACTCCCTTCACTTTGTCAGTTGCATTGCTACAGGGGGAGTGTAAAAGACACACCAAACCTACCAAACAGGTTTTTGGCTCTTTGTTTAGCCTCCTACGTTCAGATATTGTGCAACCTGTGAGAATTTACCTGAATGTTGCTCTTGTCAAGTGTCTTAACCATCCCCATTCATATTTCAATGCATTGTAATTATTTAATTATACTTAATTTTTATATTGTAATAGCATGAGGTCTAATGTCCTGTTACATTATGTATTTGTAAGACATAAATAGGCCTATACGTGTGGCCTTTAGTGAGGAAGTGGAAACGTCCACACCTTATTCTTCAGCCTGCTGATGTCAGTCTCCTATCAATTCTTTTTTTTTAATTTATATTCTCACATAGATACATCAGAAGTAGTGGAGTTAACTATTAAAATCCTAGTATTTGGTGGCCATTAAGGCCCTGATAACTTGGCCGTCTGCCTAACTTGAACCAACGGCCAGTGTGTGCCCCCGACGTAAGGCAACGCCAAAGTCAGACTATTTCTTGGTGTCTGCTTGGTGTGTCAGGGCCTTTAGGTATACTTTCTGCTGCTCTCCTTGTGAAATTATTAAAGTTTGTTGATTTGCCCTGTGGAAACTAAGAATTAACTTCTTGATTTACGGGTGAAAGCCCAAATCTAGGTAAAAGAAATTGCCTAAAGTATCTTTAGTGTTTACCCCATAAAGAAACTTATGTATTATGGCTTATAAATAACTGGATAGAGAACATAATCTAACATTGTTTAGAATTCATGTTCAGCTGCAGTGTGTGTGTGGTGAGGTCATTTAGATTGTTAAACGTGTGGTGTGTCCTTGACAGCTGTTACACAATCATCTTTCAAGGTGCAGCCTCGCTGCTGTAGAAGTGCCAAGTGTTGTGAAAGACACATTAAAGTTCCAAGTTAATTGTATTGGTTTATTATGTCCTCAAATGTTGATGTTGAAAAGTAACCCTCCCTGTATTTATTTTTGACTAGACACATTAATTGAAAGTTTTCCTTGTTTGCTTAGGTGTTTATATATCTATGTACTCTGACTGTTTGGATCTCAATCGCTGGTATCATGGGAAATCTGGATACATTGCCATCATCAGGCTGACAAAGGTATTGAAAGAAAGAAATTGTGAAATATTTCTAAGGTATGCAGTCATTGTGTTTTTGTTCCTAGAAAACCTTTTGAGCAACATCTTTGTCCTTTCTTGTTACCAACAGGGTAGAGTTAAAAAGGTTTTAGAGAACTACACCCAGAACCTCACTGCGCCCACTGTGGGGTTTGACTGTCATGTGTCAGAACAGTTGCCTTCAGTATCTGCCAAAACAAGCTCCTTTCTTGCCTTCGAGAGAACCCAGGTAAGAAGAGGCATGTGACTGTCTGGTGATGAAAATCATACAGCACAGCTTTTCCCATTCTCCATCC
>NC_045740.1:4292130-4293704 GCF_008692095.1 Etheostoma spectabile
GGGTTCTCACGTTTTAACAATAATGTACCTCCTTAAAATTTTCTTTTCATTCAACTACCCCCTGACCAGCGCACAACATGTTCAATAGAAAAAAATAACCTTGTTATGTAAAGAGGAACAATACCGGAAAAACACTACAAAAAAACAAAATGCTACTTGTCCAAAGTTAAGAATCACTAAAATTGTATTGCATCATCATTTTAGGAATTATGCCTGACTGATATATTTTTTAAATATCTTACGTACCCCCTGCAATACTCCAAAGTACCCCTAGGGGTACATGTGCCCCCATTTGAGAAACACTGCTACATTGCTACAAATGCATGTGAACTACACCGTTCCAACAAACTATACTGATTTCAATGGACGGTTACACAGACAAAAAAACATGAACTTAAAAAAAAAAAAACAGTAACATCTGGCTTTTGTTTTTGGTGGGAAGGGTTACAATTAGCCTTCATTCTCATAACAAATAACTCTGCAGTTGTCACAGTTCTCGATTGGTTCCAGCGCCGATCGACAGTGATATAAACATAATGCCCAGGTGGACACGCTAAGTTTTGCTCTTTTTCCAGCACGATGCTACGATGCATGTTGCCTGTGGTGGTAGATGATGTTCTGTTCTCTTGGCCACAAATCATTGTCCACCTAACAGCGCATGGACATTGTTTCATATTAGTCAGCACCAAGTTTGAAAGAGAGACTGAATACGTAACAGATATAAAGCTCAGCAACAGCCGTAACAAGCTTACATTCTGCTTTATGCTGTTTACTAACCCTGTTTTCCGGCACGTTCATGATGTTGAATGTGACACACAATTAAAAAAAAAAAAAAAAAATGCTTACTCGCCTCCTGGCAACGGGAAAGGACTCTATTGCCTACTTTTAGCATGTTTACCCACGCTTAAAACTCTGCAAATACATGCTAATTTTAGTGGAACAGGGGTAATAGTGTCCTTCTAATCTGTCTGTGTGTACTTCCTTACGAGCACAATAGTGTTTAGTATAAACTTTATTTCAGACCCAGGGGATCCATATCTCAATAAAAACATACACAAATACAAAAATTCGATTCAACCGGTTGGGGGTGAGAGAGAGAGAGAGAGAGAGAGAAGAGACATGGAGAATTGTAGCAGAGGGTGTTTAGCAGGAACATGGAGGTAGCAAGTGACTCCAACCACAGATCCAGACTCCACAGCTCCAGAGCCAGAAACTCTTGCAGGAAGCGATAGGAGGAGAGAGGAGAGGGGCAAGAGAGCGCAAGACTACGGGGGCGAGAAAGCACAAGACTCCGGGAAAGGAAAGAAGTTGAGTTAGTAACATGCATCAATGGGATGAGGTTGCATAAAGATGGAGAGAAGGAGGTGGAGTAACATTAGAAAATTACAGGTCATCCAGGTTTTAACATCCTGAAAGAACATTTGAAGTTAAGCTAACTGATTAGTTTCATCCAGCTTGAACAATAGATAAAATTGAGCATCATCTGTTTAACAATGAAAGTTTGAGTGTTTCCTGATAATATTGCCTAAAGGAAGCATAAATAAAGTGAACAGGATTGGACCGAGCACAGATCC
>NC_045740.1:4293714-4294113 GCF_008692095.1 Etheostoma spectabile
CATGACTGACTTTGGCGTGCATGGAGGATTCATCGTTAACTTGTACAAACTGAGATCAATCTGATAAATAAGACTTAAATCAGCTTAGAGCAGTTCCTTTAATGCCAATTAAATGTTCCAGTCTCTGGAAAAAGGAAATGATGGTCAATGGTATCAAATGCAGCACGAAGATCTAAAAACACCAGTACAAAGATAAGTCCTTTGTCTGATGCAATTAGGTCATTAGTAATTTTCACGAGAGCTGTCTCTGTGCTATGATGAACTCTAAATACTGACTGAAAATCCTCAAATAAGCTGTCGCTATGCAGAAAGTCACACAGCTGTTTGACGACTGCTTTCTCAAAAATCTTAGAGCGAAATGGAAGCTTAGATATAGGTCTATAGTTGGCTAAAACATCT
>NC_045740.1:4294123-4294193 GCF_008692095.1 Etheostoma spectabile
TGGGCTTTTTCAGAAGAGGTTTAATTACAGCTGCTTTAAAGTACCGTGGTACATAGCCTGTTAATAAAGA
>NC_045740.1:4294203-4294896 GCF_008692095.1 Etheostoma spectabile
GATTGGTTATATCTAGTAGAGAAGTGTTGACTACGGGTAAAACTTCTTTATGTAGCCTAGTCAGGATTGGGTCTAAGAGACAGGTTGATGGTTTAGATGAAGAAATAATTGAATAAAATTGATAAATATCAAGTGACGCAAAGCAGTCTAAACATATATCTGGTTTTACAGCTTTTTTTAAGGTTCCTGAGTTTAGAGATAAGTTGTGCCAGTTAAAGGCGGGTCTTGGTGAATTACGTTAGTAATAGTTATAATTTTCTCATTGAAGAAGCTCATAAAGTCGTTACTACTAACAGCTATGGGAATACTTGGCTCAGTAGAGCTGTGACCTTCCATCAACCTTGCTACAGTGCTGAAAAGAAACCTGGCGTTGTTCCTATTTTCCTCTATTAATGACGAGTGGTACGCTGCTCTGGCATTACGGAGGGCCTTCCTATAAGTTTTAAGACTATCTTGCCAAATTAAACGAGAATTTTCCAGTTTGGTGGAACGCCAAATCTTCTCAGGTTCCGTGATATTTGCTTAAATTTGCGAGTTTCTTTTTTATGGGGTTTTGACTAGGTAACTCCTGGAATGGAGGAGCAGAGAAGTGTGTTAGACTGCGACTCTGCGTAGGATTTTGGATGGGTAACTGCGGAAATAGAAGGGCAGACGAGTGTGTTAGACTGCAACTCTGCCTCCTGGTCCCAACTC
>NC_045740.1:4294906-4349436 GCF_008692095.1 Etheostoma spectabile
TCAAGGATTAGGTCCACTAATAAACTTGTCAGGATTTCTACAAATGAGAGCTTCTCCATCCCAAGTGGGATGAATGCCGTCTCTCCGAATCAGACAAGGTCTTTCCCAGAAACTCTGCCAGTGATCTACAAAGCCCACATCGTTTGCTGGACACCCCCTCAACAGCCAGCAGCGAAATGATGACATGCAGCTATACATCTCATCACTGGTCAGATTTGGCAGTGGTCCAGAGAAAACTACAATGTCCGACATTGGCTTTGCGTATGTACACACCGATTCAACATTAATCTTAGTGACCTCCGTTTGGCGTAACCTGGAGTCATTAACACTGACGTGAATAACAATTTACATTTATCCTTAGCCAGCAGTTTCAAATAAGACTCAATGTTGCCTGCTCTAGCCCCAGGGATGCACTTAACCATGGCCGCTGGCTTTGCTAAGTTCACGTTTCTCAAAATGGAGCTGCCAATAACCAGCGTTGGTTTCTCAGCGGGTGTGTCGCTGAGTGGGGAAAATCTGATCTATCATGGTGCGGATCCGGACTTCTACCTTCCTAAGCCTTGCCTCTGTCTATAAATAAACTACACTTGTTACACAAACCATTACCGCTAAAGGAGACAGAGGAGTGACTAAACATTACACACACCGAGCAAGTGAAAGTAGGAGAGGGAGAGAGAGATGACATGGCTAACTGCTAAGCTAAAGTTGCTAACAGCTAAGCTAAAGTAGGGTCGCGTTGCTACCAAGCGTTCGAAAACAATGTATGTTCGATGTAAAGAACTGAGTGCTTAGGCAGAACTACTGTAAGAATAAGTGTTTAGCGGACAGTTAGCTCCCGTAATGACAAATCTAACAAATTTAACTGGTATTTATTGAGAGCAGAAACACGCTACCAACACACAAGCACCGGAAACGGAAATGAGTTAGATACGCTTACCTCAGCACGCCCCTAATACAAAAAAATACAAAGCCACTTTAATGCAAGAGTGCATGTTAAGAAGGAAACATTGACATAGAACCCACGCAGCTCAAGTGCGTCTTGTTTTGTCCTTGCAGTATTACATGTATGAGCTGCTAGATGATGGAAGCAATGTGACGACTCAGTCTCCCAGCGCTGCCTGTCCTTATGCCATTGTACCATTCTCATACACGGATACCAAAGCAACAATTGTAGCATCGCAGGAGAAAAGGTTCTGTATCACTACAGAAACACATGTACTTTACCAAATACTATTTCATACAATTTAATGCTAGTAATGTCAAATTGATCATTGTTTTCATATTTCTCTTTTCAGTGAGGTGAAAAATCTCTGTAAGTAAATATTGTTGTCAAAAAGATCCATTTATTGAAAACAGTAAGTTGTGACTTTCTTAATTTTTAAAAATAATTGTTGTCCCACCACCACCAGTTTGCCATTACTTTCCATGGAGGGGTCAGCTTCAAATAGGCACCCTGTTCTATGATGTTGGGCTGAGGTCTACAGTGGCTTTAATCCCTGCAAAACTGTAAGTTACAATGTGCAAATAGATAGTACACACCTTTTTTAAATTCTTAAATGTCTTTAATAATTTAGATAATTACTTATTTTCTGTATTTTGTCTTATTTTTCCTTTGTAGACCACCAGTGGTGAAAATTGGCAGAGCAATTTCCATGACAGATCTGAGACAGCTATTGCCAAGGGCTGTCTTTGAAACCTGCTTCTCTGGTGAAGGTGTGTTATATCTGAAATATTAGAAAAAAAGCCTTATTAACCAAGAGTTAGAAGAAAAATTCTTAGATTTCTTTGAACATATCATTGATGAATTTGGCTTTTTTGATGTCTTTCAGTCTTCCTAGATGGCTTATACTTTAGTCTGTATGAGTTGGTGTCTTCTGAGGCAGAAGAAACCAACTCACTCCCACTACTTCTGCGTGAGATCAAGGAGAAAGATCTTGTGAGTTTCTGTTTATTGTCAACCTTTGAGGGATTGTGGGGCTTAGGTTAGTCATTCCATAAAATGTCAAAAATAATCACAAATACCCTTCACAGTTTATCAGAGCCAAAAGTGGTGGTTCATTCAGTTTGGCTAACAGTCAGAAACCTATAGTATTCTATCTTAACTGATATGAAATGCAGGAAACCAACCAGCAAGTGATTGGTATTTTTTATTTTTGTCAAAGAATGACAATTGTTAATAAATAATGAATAAACAATAATTATTGTTGAAATTGTCAATCATCTTCTGTCAGTTGACAAATCAATTGTTTCAGCACTGGACATTTCCAGTCAATCCAGTTAGTTTCCATGATAACATTTTTGTTAGATTTTCCTTGCTGTCCATCATCCAAAAACTGTATCTGACAAACTTGCTCATTTATGCACAGGCTCTCACTATTCAGCTGAATGATGGTGGTTTTCTTATCCTGTTGCACTCCTCACATTTTCTCACATATGACGGTAAGATATAAAGATGATAACCGAGTACTATGTTGTAGGTCTCACAACAAAACCTGCTGAATTAAATTTTTGTTTACAACCATGATTTAACTTCATATCAGCCACACACAGTATCTTTGTATGTTTTCAGATACTGGTTCCAGTGCAACTGATGTCCTGCAAGGCATGTTTGTGTTTCCAGTCTCGCAGGTTATACAGACAGGTGATTACAGCATGTTTTTAACAGTGGATATTTTGATTTAATATGTTGATATATTTATAACCACAAAAGCAGAGATTAAACAATAACTTATTTTTATTTTTCACAGACACCAAATCTGGCGAGAAAAAGGCTTCCATTTCATCTGAAATACTGCAGGTACTACAGGTGCTTAATTATGCTGAAGGCGAAGTTGAGAAAACACCCATTGGCCCAGGTGAAGAACTGTGTGAAGTCTTGGCACAGCATATGCAGAGTTACGCAGCCCTGATAAATCCTGGGTTGGCATTAAGTCCCACTAGGGAACTCAGCATCTTTCCAGATCAGTATGATGTGCCGGATGCCCACAAGCATCTCTACTCCTGTCCAGAGTTGACTAACAAGGCATGGCAGAACTTCAGGTCATACTTGAGCAAACCAGTCTCTTTTCAACTGTCATTGTCCAAAGCATTAGAAATCATGGCACCTCGACAAGAGGAGCGAATAGAAGACCTTGATGATGATGTCTACATCTGTCTGTCATCTCCTGAGGAGGCACCAGCCAATTCTGTTAGCATGGAGTCAGAGGACCAGTTGACAGGCCAGAGATCTCCTGTAAACATTGAAACACCTGTTGACGGTTGTATAACAAGTGCTGAAGCACAAGTTGACTTAACAGCTGTGCTTCAGAATGTTGTACCAGATGATTTTCCTGCTGGGGATGCTACTAAATGCACTGGCAAATCTGATCTGACTGTGCTGATCAAAACTGATGACATGGGGGCAAAAAATGTCCTGACTCCCTCTACATCAGATGACCTTCCTGCAGAGCTGATTGTCAGCATCACTTCGGCAGAGCAAACTGTCACTGATGGGAGTCTAGGTAGGATCAGTACTGCGTCTGCAGCAATGCACAGTGACTTTCAACTTTCTGGTTTTTCCACAGTCAAATTACAAATGACAGGAGTGAACTCTCTAAATGATGAGACTGTTACAACCAAAAAGGTTTTGGATTGCCCTGAGTTCACAAATCTCACACAAAAGAGGAAACTACGTAGGGGACATTACAAAGGTCGGAAAAGGGTATCTAAAGTGTGTGTTGAGACTCCAAGTTTACAAATATCAGTGGAGGATGAGAACTTGAAGAGTCAGAAGGAAGACCAGGCCAAGGAATCATCAGGCCACCCACAGTTGAGTAATCCTCATGTTGAGCGGAAAGTGAGACAAAAGTGCAAATTTAGAAAACCATCATCTGTTGGTTTAGCAGTTGCAGAGGAAAAAAAGATAGACCCTGGACAGCAGAGCGTTGAAAGCATATTTTTAATGGAACTTGAAGATTTTCCACTGAGAAAGAAAACCGAGCGCTGGGACTTAAAGCCGGTCATCAGCGAATGTGGAAGAATCTTGGTTCCTCATGGCTCTCTAGATATTGCTGATCAGATTAAGTCTTTAAAGGATAAGATTAAATCTACAAAAGGTGAAAAAGTGTCGGTTGATGCCTCTGTAAATGACACAGTTGTAATGGAGCAGGAGTCTAGCACTGCTCGAAAGACAGCAGTGGATGAAACAGGGGCCACAGCATCCAAGGATGGAGGAAACCATTTTCAAATTGTTGTAAGTGATGTTAATCCTGAACACAATATTTTGAGACCTTCAGATAGCAATGAATTGACTTTGAATCAAGAGTGTACTGAACAATCTTCAAAGACTGATGGCACAGCAACTTCTCCCTCAGAAGCACTTAAAGAAATGTATGCTAATACTCTCTCACCTGAAAAGATTGCCACAAAAGGTGAATTACTGTTGAGTAAATTGAAATCAGTTCTTCTAAGAGGAAAGAGAAAAACGGATCTCCTTGTGTCGAAGGAGATGACTGCAGATACGGCCCAAGACACTGAGCCCCATCTTAAGAAGAGCAAAGTTGACTCAGACACTGGGATGCTGGAGAGTAATTACACAATTACAAGTGTCCAGGACACCAATGTGAGTGTCAAGGAAGTTTCAAAGCTGCTGTCAGTTGACCCTCTTTTTGCATATGCCCTAGGCCTGACCCCTAAAGAGACACCAGATAAGATACAGAAAACTGAGGGTCAGGATACTCAACAGAGGAAAGAATCATCAGAGACAAAAGAACAAACCACTTTAGACAACCAGACCCAAATCATGCACAAGCCTCCATCAATCTTTCCAAGAAGGGGAAGGATTAAAATGCTCAAAAAGCATCAAGGCGTCTCTGCAGATAATGTGAAAAAGAAATGTGAGTTCTATTTCAAAATTGACATATCTTCAGTATTGTGCATGATATTGAAACTGACTGACCGTTTTCTTGGATCTGTCACCTTTACAACTGTCCTCAGCCTGCTATCGCTGCGCTTAGCTAAGTCTTGGCTAGTTCTTAGTCTGCTTTTGCTCTTCTCTTGCCTGTGCTGCATTTTGCTTGTCCCATCTGCACCCACACATGTTGTCATTGGTTTAATAAACCAATCCCTTTGTTTGAAACCATGGCATATTTTACAAGTTGGTGACAGGTCCCTAATAGTAAAACATAGGTATATTTCAAATGCTTTCAATGTGCTACTTTTTATTTTTCTTTTTCTCCTCTGTTTTGTCTTCACAGGGTGGTTGCATTTTCAAACCCCAGCTTGTTATGCCAGTGAAAAACTCAATTACAAAGAGTGTACTAGGGATAATTCTGTCAGGAAGACTGTTAAGGAAAAGATTAACAGTGCTTGCTCATCTACAGATGCTTTGAACTTACTTGCTGACTTGGCACTCAGTGCCAGTAATGACCAGGTTCCACCACAACCAGACCCAGCACTTGAGAGAAAACCTGAGACAAGTTTGAAGAAGTGTGACCTTACAAAAGATGTTACCACTGCTGAACAAGAGTCAGTTCTTCATGCTCTGCTTAGACAGCCTGCTGCTAGATCCATGCAGCCTCTTGATTCTTCTTCACCAAGCCATCTTATGGGAGGTAGTGAATTGGTTGGTTTGGTATCTAAAGAACATGCTTACTCATTGCCCCCGTCTTCCTCTCTACTGTTGGGTTTGCCAGGTACACCCTTCCAGGTATCCCCTTTAAGTGGTTCTACCAGACTGCTGCACCATCACCAGACAGTGTTTGGCGATGGAATTAAAACACTACACCCATCTGTCAGCCAGACAGGCAGAAGTGAAAAGAACCACAGGACTCCAGAATACTTGAAAAAACACATGGTGTGCATAAGAAAGTTCAGACACTCCCGTACCTTTGTTGACAAGGATGGATCTATCCAAGTCACAAAGCAATGGAAGGAAAACTATGACTTTAATCTAGACAGCAAGTTCACAAATGACTCAAAGGACAGAACTATCATCCGAGCCTTGCATGGGTATGTACATATGTGTTACTTTTTAATACAAAGAATCTTTACATAAAAGTAAAAAAAAGTATCTTTTCACAATTTCAGTGCTATAGTTGTTTGAATCAAGTTGAGAAATGTGGGCAATAGAGGGTTTTCACCAACGTCACGTTCTGGGCAGTAACCCAGATGCGCGGCCATATTGGAAATACTCAGTGTAAACAACTGAACGGATTACAGTGGATTATTGTGAACTTTGGATACTTTAAGTGAATGTAGCCATTTCTAAACAACAGAAAGCATCCAAGATGCAAAGGCATAAAGGGAAGGACTTGGACCACAAGAAAAGGCGCGATATTTTGAGAAATTAGTTTATTGGCGGTGCAGATCCCTACAAGTTGGCTCCCTCTTCATAGGTCCATGACGACCCGGTGATTCTTCCTTCAATTGCATATCCTGATATAACTAGTCAACTACCTGCCTTTCTCGCCGAGCCCATACACAGCTGCAGGCCTTAAATCCTACAAAGGTTTGGAGGCTTATAACCAGATGGTAGCTATGTGGATGAGAGAGGGAGACGCAGTACCAAGTCATTAACGGCCGTTGTGTTGTGAAGGCCAAAGTAAGTAATACAATAACGTCTTTAATCAACCTGACCTTAACTGTCTGACATCATTGCGATACTCAAGGTGTAGCCAAGTGACTCTCAATTGTTTTGGTTTTCTTTTCATTTCAAAGAGCCCCAGTTTGCTATCATCTACACTACCTGAGTGAGTTTGAGCTTTGCCAACCAAAAGGGCATCCTTTCCTCTGGTAACCTCTGGCATTCCTCTCCCTGGTTTTAAATAACTTTTGGAAGTCTAGAATATTCCAAATGTTTTTTCTCGGTCTGACCTGTTGGTACAACCTAAAACACGGCAATAATAACTATTTTCCTTGATGACGTTCAGAATCTACTTCAGTGCCTGTGCTTTGTTGTGATGCGGAGTATCTCCAATAATAATGATGAATGGTAAAGACTTCCGGTATTATGACGCATCGTGAAAACCCTCTATAGGGGTGCACAATTCAGAAAATGTCATGATTCGATTCAATATCGATTTTTGATTCAAAAACGATTCTCAATTAAAAAACAATTCAGAGTATGTACATGTAGTTACTTTCCCATGTGATAGTATAAACAACATTACAAAAACAAAAAAGAATTTTGGGCGGGAATTCTATGAATCAATTTTGAATAAGTAGAGCTTGAATCGATTCATTAATTTTTTTTGCACACCTCTAGGGGGCAATATGTTACGTTGACTTTTAGGTCAAATGAAAATTAATTATTCAATTGAAAGGGCTAATTTTTTTTGTACATTTCATATCTTTAATAGCCCATGGGATTTCTCTATGCAAGACACCAGTGAAGAAGTGCGGCTCATCGTCCACATGTGGATTGGTCTGTTCTACAGCCGGTCCACAGACAGGTTCTTTCATGTTGACTCACATCCATGTTCAGAAGTGAGGGATTCTTTGGAAATGCCTAGTGGAATGGTATCAATACTGGCTCAATCTGAGCTCAAGGCTAATTCATTTGCTCCTTTCCCGAGTGTAACAGACACTGCAGACCCTTCAATTTCAAATGCTTTGGACCTTAGCAAAAAACATGACTCTATGTTGGACCAAGGATCTGTGGTTTTGGACTTGTCGGTGAAAAACTCAAATGCAGAGATTCTCACTTCAGATCCACAAGTCAACAGAAAAGAAACTTCTGTGTCTGGTGATCTGAAAGAACCTTGTGAAACATTGAACACCCTCAAGTCATCAATGGGATTAGAGGAGGCAAGCAAAATTCAGGTTTGGTTCTAATGTTATCATTACATTGAATATATGCATTTAATGTATTTCTAATAATTTCCAGATGGTCTTTAGAATATAGAACAAGTAAAGGATCACATATGTGCGCTTGTTAAGTAGTAATAGACATATTTTCATCTGCATAATAAGGTGACTATCAGTAAAGACTTATTGTAATAGTGAGTTGAAAGGGACAATAGACAGTTTTCTGGCAGAGTGCTATGGGATCACAAGCTCGCTCTCTCTCTCTCTCTCTCTCTCTCTCTCTCTCAAAATCCCCTCAGATCTTTTATACATAGCTCCAAACAGTTGTCTCTGCGTTCTGCAATAGAGACTTTGGACATGGCTCTCTCGTCTCCATTCTCCCCTGGAATGCTAAAAAATTGGAGGCTCTGATGGACATTTAGAGTTAAATTCGCTACCCTGGTTTATTTTGTCAATCTACCAGGTTCTACCGCCATCTGATGTAAAGACTCTGAAATACTATTTGGCACATAGACATGTTAATACAACCAGTATGAAAAGCCGTGTAATTGGAGTAATTGGATCACAAGTGGACAGTTTTGAGTACATATGGGAATGCGCCCACAACGCATTGAGGTCGCTTTGAGATCCAATCACCACAAATGGAGGTGGGCTGGGCCACACGTGACCACATTCTTTTAGCTGTGTGTACAGAAATGTTTCGTGGGCCACATTAAGGACCATCTACTCAACCATGAGCATTACTACCTACACCTTTTCAAGTATTTTTCAAGTCGCAGAAAGCACTGAGAGTAAATTGTGCATTTTGGATGTTATCATTCTGTCTGTGATATTTCTGTGTTTTTGTTCTGGTGCCGCCTGCTTGTTAATATCCCCAGATTTATGAAGTTCTGTGCCCTGCGGTTGCCTGTAAAAGGCTGCCGGTATACAATAACCTAGACAAAAATAGGCAGCACCCTGGATAGCTCCAGACAGGGACAGTCCAGCTTCTATCCAGGAGCACAGAAAGTATGCCAACTACGTATAGTTGGTGCCATTCTGGCTCCTGTATAAGTCTCAGCTCCTCCACCAAAGGTAACTATCCAGATACTGACTGGTAGTTGCAGTGGCTAGTATTCAACTCAAGGGCTGCCCAACTAACCATGTACCAGGCCCATTATTCCTTTTTCTTGTGGGTGGTGATCCCAGAACAGAAAAGGCCCTGCCTCCTGTGTTTGAGCTCAGACTGGCAAAGCTGTATAGCTTATATGTGATCCTGTGTAGACTACTCTCCAAGTCTTGGCTTCAAGAGGGAGCCCCATATTCCAAATAATTTGGCTATGTCTTGTTATGGCCTTCTCATAAGGGTGTTCAAATCACTCCTTTTTTGGGCATGGACCAATTTGCAATGGGAGACCCTACCAAGAACTATTGTCCCTGACAACCCAACTCCCATGCAGTCTAATGTAAGTTCATCCCAGCTTCCTGACGATGCCTCCTATGTTCCTAATGGTTGGCACTATAAAAGCCATATATCAGAAGCAGTATTGGTGTTTGAGTACTTATTTTCAAGAGCCCAGTACAGTGTCAATCATGTACATACTTGTGCCACACTCTGGTAATGTGCACATTCCACAGATGACCTGCACATACCATGCTTTTGATGTACTGCATGATGGCTACAGAGATTTAGTCAATGAAAGGAAATACCATTATACATCTTATTGCATAAGGACTGATGGGCATAAAGTAGACAGAAAAGCAGACAAATGTAATGCCAAAATAGGTACTTTGTTTGTGACTGATGCACCTGCATGTCAGCCATACTTCTATTTACTTTACTTCTGTTAATGACAGCTAGCTTTGTTATTGTGATTAACAGTATTCATTCTTTGAATTGCTGGTGCATTAATAGCATAGTAACCTTGAAAGATCATGGCAAACCATTGAAAAACTCAGAGAGAGAAACAGTGGTCACGATCTTCACACTAAATATACAGTATGTAATTATTCTTATTCTGTTTTCTTTCTCTTTTTTTCAGTGTAACAAAAAAGAACACTACACAGAGATTATCAATGAGCTAAATGATGCCGAAAGCAGCTATGAAAGTAAGAGGAAAATAGCTGGGAGCCTGGAGAACAGCGGAGTACCATCTTGTAAAGGTGACCGAACATTCATTCTTGTTCAAGACAAGATGAAAAGTGTATCTGTTCACCCAGAAAATAATCTAACTGCTTCAAGAATTTGCAATGTGTTACATGGATGCAACACTGAGAAGACAGACATGAAACATGGCATTGGAAACAAGAGGGAAAAAGCTGGGAGCTTGGAGCGTACTGATGTACCATCCTGTAAAGGTGACGAAACATTCATTGTTGTACAAAAAGAGATGGAAAGTGAATCCGTGCCACCAGAAAATAATCCGACTGCTTCAGGAATTGGCCATGTGTTACATGGATGCAACAATGAGAAGACAGATATGAAAGATGGCATTGAAAATAAGATGAAAAAAGCTGGGAGTCTGGAGCACACTGATGTAACATCTTGTAAAGGTGATGAAACATTAATTGTTGTACAAAAAGAGTGGCAAAGTGTATCCGTTCGACCTGAAAATCGGACTGCTTCAGGAATTGGCCGCGTGTTACATGGATGCAACAATGAGAAGACAGATATGAAAGATGGCATTATAAATTCAGAAGCTACAGCAATGAGTTTAGTGCAAAAACATGGAAATGATTCATCAAAATCTGTGACAATTGTAGAGGTCGACTCCAACAAAGAAGCAGACGATGTGGTTCTTACAGTTAAGCATGATGCAGTTGAATCCAAAGATGGGGAAAACTTGGAAGTGGAAGAAAATTCATACCAACAAGAAAATGTAGAACATGCTCCAAAAGTGATTCTTACAGATGATGATTCAACAAACAAAGAGTTGGGTATAGTCTGCAATGGATATCTTTTGGAAAATGAGAAGCAGTTATCTCGGCAGGAACCTACATCAGTCTCACCAGGCAAGGCTGAAAATGTTGATAAAGATGTGGATTGTTGTAAAGTCTACAAAGGCAAAGTGGTCAATGATGAAGATCCCTTTGGAAAAGAAAATGGATTTGATGAGAAAGACAGTTGTGTTTCACTTGTGGAAGCTCATAGTGAAATGAGTAATCAACCACTACTTAAGAATTGTGGAGGCCCAGATTCAGAAAAGAAGGATTGCATCACAGAGTGTAATCAGAAACCGCCATTTGATGAGCAACCATCTAAAGACAACAACGAAGAAGATGCCTGCCATGACTTGCAGTTAAGAAAGCTGTGTGCAAATGGCAGTGTGTTGACAGATGAACATGCCATTTCAGAAAAATCTCCTCATGCTTCATCAGAAATGGAGCCTATTTCTAATGAACCTGCAGTTGAGGGAAATTCCAAAAATTGTATTTTTTTGGCAGATAAGGCGCATTATCAGAAGGAAGCGTTACCCATGTCTGATGAGAACAACGGTTTGTTAGATGTTTCTAACGCAAATGGGTCTATTCCCCAGACAAATGACAGTGTTGAAACAGAATGCCAAAACAAGGTAATGGCAAACTTCAATCTAATTAGTGTTGATCATGAAGTTGGGGATACACAATCAGTTGAGGGAGATGGAAAAGTTGTAAACACAACTGAAAAGGAACTATTTTATCATCAGGCTTATTCACCTCAGTGTGAAGCTGAAGCTGCATTGACTAAAGAAACAGACCTCAATCAGATTGAAAAAACAAATGAGGGATTGGAAAATATTGCGTGTTTAATTCCATTCATTGGAATAGACACATCCAGAGATTATACAGTACAATATCATGACACACACTCAAAAGGCAAGGTTGAAGAAGTTGACCAGGAAGAAATACCATTTATTAGTAATACTACCTACCCTGAAATTGTTCAACCCACACGGTTATGCAGCACATCTCAAATATACAGTAAAAAGCCAGAACTGTCTGCTGGCAAAATATCTCTTTCACTTCTTGATGTAAGGGAAACCAACCAGCCAGTGGTCTCAGGAAGTGAGTCTGACAACCGGTGCCCTACTCCAACAATGGATGAGAAACCATTTGAGTACTTAACTTGCTTTGGACCTAGGAATACCAGTGCTTCTGTTTTTAGTGGTTGTGAAACCTCCAAAAACATGACTCAGAAATGTCTTAGTACAGGCTCAACATCTAGAAAGGATGAGGTCCCTCACAAGTCTACATTTAACAGTGATGCCACCCCTCAACATGATTTTGAACTAAGAACTAATCGAGTTCTTCAAAGTATAGACAAGTTCCTATACGAAACAAGCCACACTAAAACATCCAGCCAGATTGAAACAGCTAAAAAAAAACACTCTCTTGATCAAACTCCTAAACCCAAAAACAAGTACATCCCCACTTGCTTTGCCCCAAACCACACCTCATCTGACTTTAAAGACACACAAATGCAATGCAATACAACACCAGCAGTGGAGTCAACCTCTACCTTACTAGAACTGCAAAAAGAATCAACAAGTAACTATCTCATATCACCTTTCAAAAGTAAATTAGAGGAAGTACTCGGTGTAAAGTTGCAGCTAAAGAAAACTAACTCATCACTTCATCAACACTATTTTGAAAGAATAGATAAATTACAGGAAACCTCAGTAGAGCAAGATTGTCATCCCTACATATCTGTTCCCTGTACTGAGAGTTTGCAAACCATTAAACCAAACGTCGACCAAGGTAGACCTAAAACAACCTCACAAAGCAATTTAAGTCATGAATTACGTTCAAACAGTCAGCGTCCTGTCATGGCAGTGAAACCATCCAAGAGTGATGAATGTCAAGCAGATTGCATCTCTAATGACAGAGAAATTGAAAATGCTGTCATGTCCCATTTTTCTGTCCATAAACCGACAGAAACCCCTGTAGTCATGTACACCATACCTACTCCCATGTTCTTGGAGAAAAAGACAGAACGTCTCAAAGAAAACTCTGAAGGACTAAATGATGATAAGCAAGATGCCAGTGAGCTTTCTTCAAAGAGCAGTTGGTTAACCAATGTCAGTGACAGTAAATCTAACTCCGATATAGCTAAATCTGTGCTTGAAGATCCTTTAAAACAGCACCAAGGAAGGTACATTTCAAAATTAAACAAGGTTCCTTCATCATCTTTCCCTGCACAGTCTTTTGAATCTGCAAAAAGAATCTCTAAACTTGTTGATGGAACCCAAGGTTTTATTACACATAGTTTAGTTGAGAAAGTTGGGCAAACAACTAAAGAGAGTATTGAGATTGATCAAAAAGACTGCTTGGATGCATTATCTTCACATGCAGTTTACAACAATGGCGGCATAATAGAGGACAATCTCTTCCTGGGACCTCAAAGCTCACTCAGGTGTACGGTCTATAACACCAGCAGGAAGAGATCCTATTCTTTTCTGGAGCAGGTTTCTCAGAGGTGCCTACAAGATGACCTCACTGAGGCGTCAATGGAACAAGAGTGCCTTATCTTCTCAGAACAAATGAAACAGCTTTTGAAAAGGAGTAAGAAGGGACCCGTCCGTCAACAGGGAACACATGACGAACTGAATTTGTCTGGCGCCAGTCCTGTGACTGTGCACTTTTGTAGTCTAGAAGAGCAAGAGGATTCAGTGGATCACTTGGATGCACATTTCGATTTACCGTCTCTTGTTGGACAAAAATTGAAGGTAAACATGTCTGACAGGAAGACGACTACAGCGGAAGACAAAACTCATCCTCCCAATTTATCTCAGGGAGCAGGGAACCCCATGGAACATGCTGGAGTTTCGGCTGTGACTTCAGAGTGTGGCAGGCTGTACGAGGCGATGATGAATGATGTTTGTGCTATCAAGAAGGTCCCATCGAGACCTCACAAACGCTTCAGAATTCATAGAAGTTACCCAAAGGCTGAACCAAGTAACCATTTTGACTTTTGTGATCAAATGAAGAAAGAGATGGATGAGAGTTTCCGCAGTAGTCTGAATTCAGTTGTGAAGAAATCCTGTAAAACCAAGTACAGATTCTACATACAATTGACGTCTGATGATGCCTTCTTTGACGAAACCAAGGTAAGACAAATTCTCAACAAACTTCTACTGCAGTATTAAAACATATACAATTTCTTTTGAAGATATACTATTTAAAGCTTCCATTTCTGAACTAACTAAAGTGATAAGCCACCCAAAATGCGTTGTATAATAATGTCACACTCATCCCCTGTAAAGAAGATGCCAGTAAAAATTTGTTGTCTTCTCAATGGAGATCAGAGGTTGTGGTCAGCTTGTATTTTAACCCTTGTGTTGTCGACCCTTGTCGCGTCAAATTTGACCCATTTTCAGGTTTTTCAACACAAAAAATGGCCCTTCGAAATAAGCTGAAAATGTCAACATTAGAAATATCAAATAACTTTTAAAAAACGTTTAAAAAAAAAAAAAAAAAAGCACCCACATCATTGAAAAAGTGACGAAAACATCAGAAAAAGTCATAACTTTTTTCGTGGTTGACGGGAAGACAACACAAGGGTTAAGTTAGTGTCACGGCATAACCACAACCCTGGGAAAACTTGATACTACCGATATTATCTAGGGACTTCCAGGGTCGCATATTAAACTACAGAGTCAAACACTTGGTTTGCCAGGCCACAGGTAAAATGGATGGGCCTACTTGTCGTCCTTGGCTTCGCTGTTCCGCTCCATCAGCTGACCAGCTCTCTCAGTGGTCCAACGTTGATCAGCCTCGATTCTCTGTTGACAGTTCATTTGTAGACATTTAAGACGCGGACAATAACATTAATACTTTTATTGTAATTACTTCTTTAAGACATTAAGAAACATGTCTTTCATCCTCCGACTGTCCCTCTCAAACTGTCCTCTTCTGCTTTGTAAACACCTAGCTTCTGTGACTTAGGTAAGCCACACCCATTTCAGTCTGGCAACCCATTAGTTGATTTTGCTGTGACATTTTAGCATACTGGAAATTATTCATGCATGAAGTCTACTTATAATTCTCTGCTGTCCATCTGACAGGTGATTCATTTTAATGCTAAAGCAGTGTAAGGACTTGCTAATGGACAAAAAATTGCTTTATAAATGTTGGTAATTTCTCTGTGATTTTCAAAAGGCACAGTTGGAGGCAGAAGGTCACACTGCTGTACAGCCATCTGAGTTCTTCCTTGGTGAAGATAGTTCTTCATCTCTACTCATCATCCTCAGGAATGAAGACATTGCAGAGCACATTTGTGAGGTAATTGATCAGCTGATCAAAAAAGATCCTGAGAGGACTTTTTCAATAAATAATCATTAATTAATTAATTACTGTTTTCTGCTATCTTAGGTCCCACATTTACTCGAGCTGAAGAAATCCCCAGGTGCGCAGTTTGCTGGAATTGACGAACCAGATGATGTCGTGAATCTCACCCATCAGGAGCTCTTCACGAGGGGTGGCTTTGTAATGTTCGACAGAGCTGCACTGGAGTCCCTCAGTTTTTGTATGTGCACTTTTAACTTAATATTAGCTGTATGTTGTTTGAGATCTTGTCCTGTGAGCAGCCGGTTTAACTTATGATATCAACTTTGAATTAATTTTAAGGCAAAATGAAAACAATGTCAGAAGTCTTGCAAGAGCGAAGCAGAACAGGAAAGTGGAAATGGATATTGCACTACAGAGATATCCGTTGGCTAAAAGAAAATGCAAGGTAGGAGTCCACTTTGGAAAAATTATTACAAAAAACTTGTTTCTCACCTCCTACTTTTACAGGTCAACAGGTACAATGTCTTTTTTGGTAATCAAGTTTATTTTTACTAACTGACCTCCTAGCATCAACCACAATGTGTTTCCATATATCGTCTTTTATATTTTAATTTAGATCTCTTTCACAGAGTTTGAATTACCATAAAGAGTGTTTGCCAGGGATGGGACAAGCTGCTCTTTTACGCGAGACGGTTCAACCGGACGGTTGTTGGTTGGCCTTACGAGTTAATAGATTCAATTCAAACAATTATCTTAACATAACTACCACGATAACATGATGTGTATTTGTATGGGATATCCATCGGTAATGTAGCTTATGAATTTCTATGTACACAGTCATCTAAGATGCACGAGCAGTAAGACACCCGTTTGATTACATAGACTTGAGCGGTTGGACGTTACATTCGGTCTCGTTTGGTAGCCTGGTGTGCCTGGCGTGGTCTCCTCGTGGCTTATCTTCAATGCAGCCTGCAACATTCACTTCTCTAACATTTAACTTGACATAACTACCAAGATAAAATGACGTGTATTTGTATGTGATGTACTTCCCCATCGATAATGTGTGAATTGCCATGAACAAAATCATCTATGATGCACTAGAAACAAGGCTAGGTTAATAAATCAAACTTGCCAAGAACCAAGATGCTGCTTGATTACATTAGACTTGATTACATTAGACGGTTGCACAGTTACATTCGGCCTTGTTCAATATTCTGGTGCGCGGTCTCCAATCTACAACTTTTCAACAACTCTTTCGGTGCTGCTCGGCTTGAGGTAACCCATTTCCTGATTGATTCTACCACCTCCCTGTGGAGGCGCTAATGAGGTAAAAAAACAGGAGTGAGTTCTTTGACGTATGGCACTCAATTCTCCCGGTTTAGTGACATAAGTCGGATTAATTAACCAGCTTTTCGTTCAGTTCGTCAACACTAGTGTTTGCCATAATGTTACGCTGATTGTGAACTTATATGAAAGCCTTTCTGTTAAAGTGTTGCTTGTCTGAACACTATATCTCCTCTCATATTCAGGTTGAGTGCCGAGGCAAAAGAGAAGAAGCACTTCCTAAACTGGTGCCAAGAAGCTGGATTATTGGAGGTCTTGCCTTATCATGAGTGTGACCTCATATCAAGAGAGCAGCCTGACTATCTCACGTGTTTGGTCCGTTTGCAGGTCCAGAATATATCTGCGCGTTACCCTGTTTTTATAACCGGTGAGACACTAATGAACAAATACATGAACTGTACCTTAACATTTTCAATGAGTCTCATGATTCTGTGGTTTTATTTGGAAGGTGTTGTTTGACAGATTTTATTAACATCTCTAATATTTAATTAAAAGCAATTGCTCTCAATGCTTTAGTGCCTCAAATCGACCATGTTAGTTGGACATTAAAAAGAGCCCAAAAAGTTACATAGTAATCACTGAGGTTCTGTATGGCATCTGGGTGAGTCTCGCTTTGCCAGACCTTCATCCACAGTACTGCAAAGGAGGGTCTAGCTAGTCCACACAGCATTCTGGGATTGGAGAGAAACGTGCTGCTTTATTGGCATGTCTTTAAACCAGTAACAATCGTTATGGGTGCCGCTAAGCGCCGCACAGAGCTCCGATACCGCTACGCTAATAACCTCGGGAAGGACCTTGTTTTGGTGGAACGTGTACGTTCAAAAGTTGTTTTAATCGTGAAACAGAAAACTCAAATTGGAAAGATAGTCTAGCTAGCTGTCTCGATTAATATGCAGACATCTGAGGAACAGTTAACCATAGTCTTCATAAATCAAGTGTAGTTTAACATTCCAACACAAAGAAAGCGTTTGGTAGCGGAAATCCGGCCAAAAAGAAGGACATACGACAGAATTTCCCAGCGGCAATCCCGGAAGTAGAAGGTCGTGGAAATAGACTACGTCTGGGTTACCCTGTAAAGATTTTATAAGATGAAGCTTTTTTAATTCCTCACACACAATCGTGCAGTACAGTGTAGTAAAATTCAATTATTGCATTGAAACCATCCTAAGCATTAGGAGCAGTGGACAGCTACCTAACTGGAGAGCAACTTGGGGTTCTGTCTAGTTATTGTACATTGCAAAAAGGAATGACGTGTTTTTCTTCTGTATTCTAACAGATACAACAGCAGACAGCGCATTTGGAAAGAATGGAATTTTAACAATGACTTTCAACTCTTTCCTGACGTATTCTCCAAGCAAACCAATTAGAGCCTGACTTTGAAAAAGTCAGATGGCCACACTTGAGTTGTGCAAAGTCAAGAACAAACCAATGAAACTCACTGGATGTAAGGAGAACCCAGTAATATACCATTTTATGGTGATTTGAAACGTACTACATTTAATATTTTCTTGTGTTGTCAGTAAAACTCTTTTCCATCAAGCAATAATTATTCATTTATGGTTGACATGTTTTTTTGTTTCATTTGTCAATTAAGTTGTCAAGTTAATGGAATTGAGTGACAATGCCAATATACAGACTGTATATACTGCATTTTGTATTATAATTTGTATTGTAAATAGTTTTTTACAGTGTATATTGTTTGTTTACAATCCTGAGTTTATACATTTGCAGCACAATCATTAGTGTTTTTAGATAAAATTGCAACAAAATGTAATTAGGATGTTTTTCAAATGGTTTCTGTTTTATATATTAAAGTATACAACTGCACACTGTTAAGGTTGCGTGCAGTGATTCTTAAGTCTTGGGCGTTAGTTCTAAAATAATTACCAAGCATTTAATATTTCATAATATGTACAAAGCAATTTAAAAGAATAAAAAGGTTTAATTGTTTTGCTTTAACAAGTCATTCATATGGACTGAAGAACCTACACTCGTACTACGTTGTTGCCGGTTTTCCACTGTATGGTTTGGCTTGACTCGGCTCACTTTCTGCTCTTATTGTAATAATATTTATTACTCTAACTATTTATGAAGCTCTTTTACAACAACACACATTTACAAAGTGCTTCACATATAGGATAAAAAAAATAGACGTAAATACAATATAGCTTTCATACAGACATACATATACTGTTTGGTACTATTCTCAACTTTTTTTCATGGAAAACCAAAAAGAGCAAGTTGAGTTAAGGCCAGTCGTACCATGCAGTGGAAATGTGGCATATGTTACCACTCCGACCCCAGAAATAAGGCCCACAGTGGTTTACAATGGAAGGATGAGATCTTGCTGTACAGGGAAAAGACTTAAATGAGCAAATTACTATACTATTACTAAACTATTTACTGTGGGGGAAATGATTTGTTTGTAGGTAAAGGAAAGGTAGGTTAAGGAAGTGACGCAAACATAAAATGGGAAATTGTAAGACTTTTAACCAGGAGAGGGCCTCACTGAGAATAAAAATTCTCTTTGACAGGAGTGCCCTGGACAGGACAGCAGCAGCACGTCGTACACAGGTTGCAAAACATTGAAGGTTAGACTTTAGAGAATGACATAAAATTTGATTAGCAGATGTGATCATAAGGATGATTTAAAACTGATAAAATAACAGTAGCCTACACATACCCAAACGGAATATAAAAAAATATATCCAGTGGCTTTAAATAAATAATAAAATAGCAAACATTGTTGATCATTATTTATCCTAAAACTGCAACCAAATCAAATTGTTTAAAAAGACAGTATAATAAAAAATCATTTAGAATGAGATTTAAACCAAATGAGAAAGAATTCCTTTACTTGGTATTAATACATTTAGCTCATATTTCCCAGTAAAATGTTGCCACAGTAGCTAGAATTGGCTGGATTATAATCCAGAGCAAACCGCCAACTGTGGGCAGATTAACTATTAACACAGTTTAGTCTGCGAGGGCGACCATTAGACATTATTAATCCGATCAAATCAAATTTAAGAAGCCCAAATTCCTGCATGCTTTATAACTGAATACACAACGGGAAATTAAACGGGAGCTGTGACAAACGGGACCCACTCTCTTGCCATTTTTAATCAAAGATTTAATAAAAAATAGGTCGTAAATTAAAATCACAAAACATTCTTGAATAGTTAGCTAGACGCTGAACTAGCTAGCTAAAGTGTTGCCGCCGCTTCAATGTTAGTCTACGTACGCATCAAAATGAACCAATATGAATAAAAAAAATCGTTGAGTCTTATCAGTACGGTGGCCGACAGTGTATTATTAATAACATACATTTCATGGTCTTATCTCCAACTTCAGTGCGATAAAGCGGATGTGTGAAGCGAAACCCTGTGTTTTGTACGCTAAGAACACTCGTTCAGGGCCAGTCCTCCACAGCCATGATACAGCGACCACTTTACCGGTCCCACAGATTTACCACCGCAGTTTGCGCTGCACACTAACTACATTTGAATTAACGTTACTACTTTGACCTAAGGGAGTGTCTGCGCATCTTCAGACGTTGATGAACCTCTCGAACACAGCAGGGCCGTGTAGGCAGGCGCTGATTTGTGCGCATGTGTGATCTAGATGCCGAGGATGGGTCTATCGATGGAATCAAGATGGCGACTCTGGCGAAAGCGCCAATATATTTACTGAAGTAGATGTCCCAAGTTAACCGCGGTAGCGGGTTTTCTCAAGCCCCTAAGGGGTTCCATGAAACATGAAGACTGGGAGTATGTTTTGGAAGAGGAACTGATCGGGATTAATACCGTAACAAAGTCAGCGAGATGTGCGAGAGCTATGCCCGCTCGCTGCTGCGTGTTTCGGTGGCGCAGATCTGCCAGGCTCTGGGCTGGGATGCGGTTCAGCTCACTGCGTGCGATCAGCTGTCCGATGTGCTGCATCGATATATCCAGCAGTTGGCCAGGGTCTGCCATCGGTACTCTGAGCTCTGTAAGTGCTTCGTTTGTTACCCTGATTACTTTTTCAACCCAGAAACCCGAAGTAGTCGATCACGTTGTTGTTGACTAGGTATGTAGCTGGCGCCCCCTAGCAAAGGTTGATGTGTCAAAAAGTATAGTAGCTACATAGCTGAGTAACGTTAGCTTCCATGTTATTGTGGCTATGATCATGATGCCTTCCAGCTGTGGTCAGCATGTCCTGTTAGTTGATGTCACATTAGTTACCGAAGTATTCGTGTCTGTAAAAAAAAGATTTACTCTAGCAATCTAGGACCTGTTGAGCATTACTTTTTGCTTCAGGTTGAATGTCAACATCCGTCAGGGCACCTCCTTGTACGTGCATCACAATCTCTACTATGTAGTCAAACTTCTGTCCTAGGCTATTATCAACCTTAACCGGGTGGTTTAGTGAACAAGAGACATGTCGAGCGAGTGTCAGCGCTTAGATTTCATGGCTTGTTGTCATGCTTAATTTCAGATGGACGAACAGATCCAGTCCTGGATGATGTCAGCCAGGCTTTCAGACTGCTGGGGGTGAGTCTGAGTGAACTGGAGGATTATGTCCACAACCTAGAGCCTGTGCCCTTCGCCCAACAAACGCCGCTCTTTCCTGTCAGCAAAAACAACGTCCTGCAGTTCCCCCAGCCTGGAGCCCGGGATGCAGAGGAAAGGAAGGATTACATTCCAGATCACATGCCACCTCTGGTCTCCTTACAAGAAGGTCAGTACAAATAATGACTATATGCACATCTCTGTGTGTGTGTTTGTGTGTGTGTGTGTGTGTGTGTGTGGATTATTGTTTTCTACAGGTTTAGTTTAGGGCCTATTTTTTTGTAGACAACATGTCTTCAATTAATCTACAGTTTATAGATAATACACTATATTAATATACACTCATGTTCCAGTTTTAGATACATCTAGCTAAAATGGCAATTTATCATATGTTCATAATGGTTGTATTGATCACTTTTTATTGTTTGTTTTTTTCCAATATTTTATTCACTCCATTTCAAGTAATGAGGGGAGATTTAATACTAAAAACACCTCTCAGCATGACAATACAATTCTGTAGCACCCCAAACTACATCCTTTAAAATGATCATAAAGTTGAATTATACCCTCTATACAGTTTCAACAACAGCTGAACATTATAATGTAACTAAAGGTAGATTATTTATATATATATAGATAGTTATATTAGGCTTAGTTATGTACCTAATTACCTAATAAACTGGCAAATGCGTTTTTATAACCATATCTTTGGGTCAGGGCCAATCAGTTTGGATGGGCCACCATAATAACCTGTATGTATTAAAACAGGTGTGGTTATGAGAACCCTTTCACATTAATTGAAAACATTTCTCAACTGTTATTCATTCAATTGTTTTTTGTCCCTCTCCTCTCTAGAAGAGGAGGAGGAAGAAGTCCTTGCTGACATGGGCACCTCAGCCGAAGCTATGCAGGTGGCACTGGAAGAAGATGAGGAGGAAATGGACGAAGATGAGACGGTCAACGATGAGAACCACCCACTGAAGAGGCACCTGGACAGTCCTGATGCCGCTATGGGTATGATGCCTACCACCAAGAGACCACGCATGTACCCTGGCCTCAGCCCAGAATGGGGGGTTGAGCCCAGGGAGCCCCTTACCTCTCTCAACGCTCAACGTGTTCCTCCAGGTATTTTGCCTTCTCATGATAGCCTTGACCCCCTGTCACCTGAAACACCTTCTGGAGCCTTGCCTTCCTTCAGACCTCAGCCGGTAGCACCAAAACACTCTGATCAAAAGGGCCTCACCACTCCAGGAAGAAAGCCTAAGGTCTCATCCCCTGGCAGACAACGGACTAAGTCCCCTAAAGGGGTTATTCCTGTTCCGGTGAGTTGTAGTCCCATCCATTCTCCAAAACCGTCTAAGGAAAAGAAGAAATCCCCAGGGAGGACGAAGAGTCCTAAAAGCCCCAAGAGCCCAAAAATGGGTTCAGGAAAAGCATCCCACCCACAGATTAAGACAGAGCTTGTGCATAAGCTACCGCTGTCTGCGCTGAGTGAGAGGATGGGCAAAGAGAACATCCATATGCCTCAAAATATAGAGGACAGGGAGTTAGCTGAGGGCCCATTCAAGAAACTAGAGCCTGATAATGCAGCCATCGATGACTCCATTGATGCTGTGATTGCCAGAGCTTGTGCTGAGCGGGAGCCTGATCCTTTTGCTTTCTCTTCGGGTTCTGATTCAGATAGCAATGGATTCTCCAGCCCCAGGAGGCTGACCATAATGGAGCCGGCTACACCTAAACTCTTGATTGGGGGAAGCATCTCTGTAAAAGACACGTCAACACCACTTCACCTACAGGCACACGCAGGCCTAGGAAATTGGACTATGGATGATTCTATCAATGAGGTGATCCGAAAGGTCAACCAGGGGGATCCGTCCGCTCCCCCACCGAACCAAGGAGACTGTGTCTCATCGGGATCGGCCTCACCACCTACTCCTGAACCTTTACTCAAGGTGTTTGAGGAGAAGAACAAGATTGTGTCATCAGTAGATGTCAAGAAAAAGCTAAAAAAGGAGCTCAAAACTAAAATGAAGAAAAAGGAGAAAGACAAGCCAAAAGACAAAGACAGAGAAAAGGATAAGGGCAAGCTGAAAGAGAAGAACAAGGATAAGAACAGGGATAAAAACAAGGACTTTTCTAAGGATGGCAAGCTGCTCTGGAAGGAGTTTGGAGTGAAGGATGATGAGCACTTCCTTCAGCGAGACTTTACTCTGCCTGAGGGCTCCATCAAGATAAAAACCAGAGATGGAGATGGCCCTAAGAAGGAGAAGGAGAAACACAAAGACAAAAAGAAGGATAAAGAAAAAAGTAAAAAGGACAAAGATAAGCGGGACAAGGGTAAAGACAGGAGCAAGGATGACAGGCAGAAACAACCTGCTCTAGCCCCCTTTGCTCCGGGTGAAATGCCACCACTGTTCAGCCCGTCTGCCTGCCTGCGCATCCCCTCCATGCTTCCTCCTTTGGCCCCGATCCTCCATGATAAGGACATTAAGAGCAAGGATAAGGACAAGAAGAAAGACAAGAAGGAGAAAAAGAAAAAGAAAGACAAGGAGAAGGAGAAGGAGCGAGAGAAGGCCAAAGAAAAGGAGAGGGAGAAAGAAGAGAAGAGGAAAGAAAAGGAGAGGGAAAAGGAAAAACGAGAAAAGGAGAAAGAAAAAGAGAGAATTCGATTGGAGAAGGTAACTTTTTTTTTTTTGGTATGTTATGATGTGTCTGTGTTACAGTGTCACTGATATTTACCCGTCCGGTTTCCTCAGGTGAAAGTAGAAACTCCAGCAGCTCTACCATCTCCCGTCATCCCCAGACTGACGCTCCGGGTGGGGGCAGGCCAGGACAAAATGTAAGCACTGAACTAATGAGTGATATTTCTGGTCATATTTCTTTGATTTTGCAGGTTTGCGCGAGCTTCTCTATACTTGCTCTATTTAAAAAAATAAAAATAAATAAATAAATTTAAAAAAAAGAGTAAAGATGTTGGTTTCTGCAGTGGTATTATCATGACATATATTACTAGGGCTGGGTATCAAACTTCTTTAACATTATATTTTTTTATTTCTATCATTATTGTATCAGTATTGAAAACTGTAGCCTACATAAAGATCCCATCAAATGCCTGTTCAGATCCAAAGTCTTATTTACTTTTTTGATAAGGGGTGGGGGGGAAAACCGATACAGCATAGTATCTCAATATTTTCTGTGGCAATACTGTATCGATACATAGACACCAAGTATCAATCTATTATTATATATGTGTTGGTCAGTTTGTCTGCTCAACAATCCCATTTTGCAGCAATACAATTTAAGTGACATAAACAAACAGAGAAATGAATCTTTTTAGATAAAATAGATGTTGACAAAGAAAACTTTTAAGTTGGAAAAAAGGTGATAAACTGCAATATATCATAGAATATTGCAATATCTGTTAAAATTGCAACAATATTGGATCATGATGATATGGTACTGTGAGGCCTCAGGTGATTCCCACCCCTATGAGATAGCTCCTGGTTTAAATCAAAATATTACCAATTGTAGACTATTTAGGCAATGTTCTTGTACTTATCGTTTGAAAAAGGTTTGGCTTCTTTTGTTACATGAAAAAGGGGTTTTGTAGAAAAAGGCATTTTTAAATGACTCTATATAGGAAAAGTATTGTTTTAGTTTGTATATCAAAACACAGGGGTTTAATTGCTATTATTATATATATTTTTTAAAAGTCCCACTGAGATCAAGATCTTTTTTTAAGGTAGACCTGAGTACATGTAAAACAACAAAATAAACTATACTGAACAATAATATGCATTAGAATAGAAAAAAAGAATTATACAAAGTAGAACTTGTAATCAATTCATAAATATCTAAAAAAATAAGTTAAATTAGACATCACCCAATTACAACAAGTACATGTTAAAATATTAAGATGTAAAAGTGTGTTCCAATGGTGGTGTAACATATTTCGTTCACTTAATGTTAAAAATGATTGTGACACTTACACTACCGGTCAAAAGTTTGGGGTCACTTACAATTTTTCATACCACTCCATTATAGACAGAATACCAGCTGGTCTGAGTGGGTGGCTGATCTTTAATACAACATCTACATTACCCATCATCAGCAACCATTCATCCAATGTTCCAAAGGCACATTCTGTTTACTGATCTGATATCATTTTAAAAGCTAACATTGAGAAAACATCGGAGAACCCTTTTGCAAATATGTAAGTACATAATGTAATCTGAAAACTGCTGCCTTGGTTAAAAAAACACTGCAACTGGACAAAAATCTCAGCTGGTATTCTGTCTACAATGGAAATTTCTAAGTGACCCCAAACCTTTGACCGGTAACGTATATTCGCATTATACAGCTTGAACAGCGATTAGTAATAGTAGTATTAGTAGTATTTGTGTTAACTTGTATTTATCTCTGACTGTCACTAGTGTTATCAGCAAGGTGGTTCCAAATTCAGAGCCCAAGACGCCAGCACCTAAGACCCCAGTGGTCAAATCTGGACCTGGGAATCGCCCTCGGACGCCCCCACCAACCCCGGTACTCTGCCCAGTGGTACCCACTCTGCCCCCAGCTCCCACTCCACTTCCACCAGCGCCTGCCCCTTCATCGTTGCTCTCCCCTGCCCCTTTACTCTCTCCCGCCGCATCCTTCAAAACACCGGTCCGCAGCGTAGTAACTGAGACTGTCAGTACCTATGTGGTGAGTTCTCCTACTTTTGTTTATTGATAATTGGTTCATATGATAACGGTATCTATGAAGCACATGCAATGTGTGTCATCTTTAAGGGGTTTTCTTGAGTCAAGATGAACAGTAAATTAATTATACCTAAGATAAAGCAAACTAAATGCTCATTCTTGTGATCTTTTGCCACCTTTTTCACTAATGTGCATTGTTTATATAATAGCCATTTTGTCATTTAGCAATGCATTGCTAATGCTTTCTGTTATATGTATTTATCTTAGATTCGAGATGAATGGGGTAACCAGATCTGGATTTGTCCTGGATGCAACAAAGCTGATGATGGCAGTCCCATGATAGGATGTGATGACTGTGATGATTGGTATCATTGGTAAGAGACTTATTTCCTTACATTTCCTTTTTTTTCTGGCCTAATTTTTCAAGATTCAAGAAGTTGTAAGATTATAGTTTTGCATAGTTGAAAATTAGGTTTAAATTGTTACTATCAATAACAGCTTTAATTCACTGGTCTGTTTTTGTGCCTGTATGGGTTGTAATGGTATACAAAATTGATACGTTGGTATGTTTTCAGTACAGTTTTCAGTACAGAGTACATTCATGTTTTTTTAAGTTTTACACATTTACCTTATGTGACCGTAATTCAGCTGGTCGCCACACAGCTTTCACCCATTCCACCTTATGTTCAGCGTCATTGAGTAATAAAAGTCACCCATCTCGAGGGCCGGCACCAAGCGTGCATTTGAAAATGTCACTGCACACAACTAAATAACACTATGACCAATCACAACAACACACAGTGACGTATCCAGAGCCCCGTACTCTCAGCTATCAGCAGAGCTAACTGGTAGATTAAACTGGCGTCATCTGTTTAGCTCGCCTCTGGCCCGCCTATATCAAATACACCAATGTGATCGGTGCAGCTTGGCTACAAGGGTATAGTTAATGAGCAGCATTACTTGATGCCAGTGTAACTCGCAGAGCAAATTCAAATTGTGCTCTTGCGAGAACTCTGGATTTCCAGGGTACCGTCATTATATCTTACTGGGAAACCATAATGCTTCCAAATAAGAAATAATTAATATTTCAGCTCTGGTCTCACATTTGTCATTTCTCATCACTTGTGCCACTGCCAAAGCTGTCCGGGTGGAACTCTAGAAATATTCCACGCTTGCTAAATGTAATGAATACAGGCAAAAAAAGCATAACAAACAGATACATACATACATACATGCATACAAAAAAGAGGAATCAGAGAAGGAAAGAATTCAAGAATAGAAAATGAGTTCATCAAATTGTGAAATAAAGGCTTCATTTTATCATCAGAAAGTACAGAATCGGGCACCTGGGTAGCTCACCTGGTAGAGCAGGGGCCCATATATAGAGGTTTACTCCTCGATGCAGCGGCCTTATGTTCGACTCCGCCCTGCGGCTCTTTGCTGCATGTCATTCCACCTCTCTCTTCCCTTTCATTTCCTCAGCTGTCCTATAATATAAATGAAGGCCTAAAATGCCCAAAAAATCATCTTAAAAAACAGAAAGTACATAATTAGATGGTTTCCAAGTAATGCATGGAACATCCCTGTATTTTTTTGAAATATGGTAGTGGCCAGACCACTTGACAAGCTCTTCAGACATTGATAAACAGTTAATGCTTCAGTTTGTAGGATTTAGTGGCATCTAGTGGTCAGGTTACAGATTGCAACCAACTAAATACCCCTTCCCTCACCTCTCCCTTTCAAAAAAGGATTAAAAAAAAGGATCAAACTTTATTCTTAATCGTCACATACACACAGTACAATGTAGTGAAATTCTTTAACTGCATTTAACCCATTCTAAGGATTAGGAGCAGTGGACAAGCATTTAGTAGAACCTACAGTGGCTTTCAGGTAGCGTAAAAACATGAAAGGCCCTCTCTAGAGCAGGTGTTTGGTTTGACCGTCCTGGCCTACTGTAGTAACATGGTGGAGCAAAATGGCGGGCCCTGTGAAGGAGAACCTGCTCCCTACGTAGATGTTAAGGGCGCATTCTAAGCTATTGAAAAGACAATTCTTAGATTCAGGTGATTACCCACTAATTTTGCCAATAGATCCTCCTTAATCTTTTTCACTAACCTGGACCCTCTTCTTATCTTGTCTGCACAGGCCTTGTGTTGGGATCCTTACAGCCCCTCCTGAGGATCAGCAGTGGTTCTGTGTTAAATGTTCCAGCAAGAAGAAGGACAAAAAACACAAGAAAAGGAAACACAAACTGCATTGAGACTATGCAACAAAAAAGCACATATTTTGGACTTTTTTGGACTTGAAGCCATCACTGAACACTCGTGGCACTGCTGTAAAATAATAATAATAAAAAAAAAAAAGTTCAAAATTGCAGCTGATACTAACATCTGATGATTTTTTTTTTAATGATGTCAGCCATGATGCATTGTGAGTTGGTAAGAAAAATGGCTTAAACCAGCACATATCCAGCCTTAGTTCTCATGTGGTTTTCCCTTTTCACCTGTAAATTGTTTACTTGTTGATTTGGATGTCCGGCCTTTGGAGATCATGACAATTATGTTTGTGTAAGGAAACCATGGCAATTTGTCCAAGATGAGAGCTCAACAAAGCAGAGAATCAGAGAATAACTAACATCCATTGTCTTTAGTGCTGTTTTGTGGCCATTTCTTTTGTGGCAACACAACATGAATGGCCACCAAGTCAAACCTTGACCCCAGTTTTTTGCAGTATCACTGAAATGTCATGTATATAATGATGATGGCATCCGGTGTGTATAAATGTGTCAATACCAACTTCCAAGCCAAGTACATTTTGTTCTTAGGTATTCTGACTTGTTAAATCCATTTTCAGATATTTTTAACTCAAATGATTTTCTGTAATTTCTGTACATTTTTTAAATTTAAAGTTTGTATTTTTATTATTTCTTCATATGGATATGTCCTGGAGTTAATACTGTAGCTGTGCTTGTTATGTAATTCATTTCGCTGATATTTCAATATTAAAGATGAACAGTCTGTGTACTCACAGACTTTAAGATGTAAATCTCATTAGCATCCAAATTCTACCCTACATTTAACCACTTCTGTGCATCTTTATTATTTGCTTTTAACATGGACAGACACATCTATTTTTTTTCTAGTAGCTCATTGGTTGTGTTTGCTTGAAGAAATAGAATAGATTGGAAATATTTTAACAAACCAATGTTGAATTTTCATCCTGCTAATTTCAGAATGTGTGCATTTGGTTACAATTCAAATCCAAGATCCTCTCTTGCAGCAGTCTGTGCAATGCGTTAGCTTAGATTTGGGACTATTCTGCGGGGTTGTCATCCTGCACTTCACCTACGTGAGATATGTGTTGGAGTGCTTGGCAGTCACTTTGCACAGGGTTGCGTTTCCAAAAGACCAATTGTGTGCTTTCCTCGTCTTTAGAAGTGGGTCTGACAATGTCTCCTGTGCCATTTGCAGCAGAGTTGTTTTTGCTTTTCCCCCTCAATGACCACATGGTGTCATTCTTTATGCACACACACTGTAGCATGCTGCTAATGATGTGTACAGACACCACGGCATGCTTACAAAAAACAGCTCACAAACCTCGTTATGAATGTAAGAAATGTGACAGGTAGGGCCGGCCTCTAGCTCACCCACTAAGAGCGTTCACCCCCATGTTGGCTAAGTCCTGCGGGTTTGAATCTGACCTGCGGCACTTTGCTGCCTGTCAACCCCCATCTCTCGCCCCCTTTCATGTATGTCACTGTCACTAAAATAAAGGGAAAAGCCCCCAAAAAATCTTAAAAGAAAAGAAGTGTGCCAGGTAGCTTAATTGATGCATGTGGAATCCATATCTTGCAAGTAAAACCAGCTCCAGAAGTGCCACCATTCATGGGAGATTATAGCTCAAACCTTTTCCATTCTTTGAAGTCAAGTGCTGTTTTGCAACTGTTATGTCTATAGCAGAAGGTTTTATTACCAGTCAAGTCTGACTTCACATTCTGAACTCTCAACGGTCTAGATGTTTATTAATTTCGGAGGACAATCGGTGCTGGCTGGACTTTAGAAATCTAATTGGTAAATATTATAGCATATCAGAAATGTATTTTGGTGTAAAACCATTCAATAATTTATAAGCTGTATCAGCACTTTAAAATCAATTATTTGACGGAGTGGTGCATTTGTTCTGAATATGCTGTCAGAGAGCTCATAGGTAAACCTGAGAAAAGCTAATTAAAGTGATTCAGCCTTCTATGGTTAAAAGCATTCTCACACTGCTACATTTTTTAGGTGATAACCGGCTGATTTGTGTTTTGATTGCTGTCTGAATCATGACCACAGAGGATGCCTTTCAGTCTTTCTATTTTTTATTATTTCAGTTTTATCATTTAATTGAGGGGAATGCACACCGAGTTACTGTCTTATTTGGTGAGTGAACTCACATCAGTCATACTTTAGTAGTGAATAGGATTGAACCAGGCCATCAGATACCTTGATCATACTGTATATGGATGCTTCATATTATCTAGGGCCAGAAAGCACACCTGACTGATTGCCTTTTTAAACTTGTGAACTACTCCTTTTACTGATTCACTTCTCCCTCTTTTTTAAAGATTATTTTTGGGGCTTTATCTCTTTATCGACAGTGGATAGACATGAAGAGAGAGACATGGGGGATGACACGCAGCCAGTCGGATTTGAACCCCGGGCGCTGGAGGACTCAGCCAACATGGGGTGAATGCTCTTACTGAGTGAGCTAGAGGCCGCCCCACCGCTACCTCTTGGAGTGTGTTGATCACCTAGATGGCCCAGATGAAGATCTACGGTTTTCCGATAACACTAAATAAAAGAGGAAGTGGAAAAAAGGATGTGTGACTAAAGTAAAGGGGAAGTTAAATGAATTATACCCATGCAAAACAAGCTGACATTTCAATGTGGTTTTGCTTTTTATCATGCAAGATGCATTCACTCCTGCAAGCCCACATGAACAGTCATTTAACAAAGAGTTAGAGGGGGAAACACAGTATATTAATAAATACATGGCTACTAAAGCACTTCAATTATGAATTATTTGCAAATGAGTCAAGTTGTAGATAGAAGGTTATAGATAGTGGTATCCACTTATAATAAATTGCTACCTCCACTCATGGTTGCAGGCCTCTCTCGCTGTCTCTCTCCCTCTTCAATCACACATGCTGGTGTCAGGTCTCGTACAGTTGAAGCTTGCTGCTAGCATCTGTTGGATCTTAAATTATACTGCCCAGTGCTGGTAAAGATAGAGCTCTGCCACGGCTGACATTAAAAAGGATTAAGTCTTTATTTCTTATTAGGTAAAAATTCTTTCACCTTGTCTGGATGCATCTACACTGCCTTATAAACAGAATATCATTTTTGATGTAATACAAAATATGAATTTTCTTCAATGTTAAAACTCATGTGTGCAGTCCTGTGCATTAGAACATGCTCCAGAACACAATGTGCATTGAGCTGTAACAGTTTCAGTTTTAATCCACAAAAACAAAGACGGTATATGTTTGTGCTATCAGTCCCAAGAGAGCCCACAAGTGATAAAAAGAGAAAGCTGATGGTTGCTTTCACTCATCGTGGGGCCACCTGCAGTGCAGTAAACATGTGCTACTATTTCCCTCATAACATGACAGGCATGAGTGCATATGTTTCATGCACTAAAACCCCTTTCTCTTCACTGTGGATGTGAACAGGATGTGGTAGTTTTCTCATAGCGATGCATGTTTTCTGTGTGTAGTTACAGCTCTCACAAGATACATTCATGTGCTATTTTGTGTTGTATTATTTTACTTCTGCAACCTCTTTTGAATTAGGTTTCAACTGGAAAGCATCAATGCACACGTTAATATACTGAGTGTGATTTTGTGCTCTACGTGTTGCCAGATCAGAGCTTTCTGAATACAGTATGTGCTCTCTACATGGTGCCTGTGGCACCGACAGTCATACTAAGCAGCAACATATCACTGATTTCAACATCAGTGTTTAAAATATTCATTATGATGATTTATCAAATATTCAAATGAAGAGGGTTTTATGCCATGATCAGAGGAAGTGGAGCCCCATCATGCTGGTCTTCTCAGCTATGATACAGGCACAAAATGACATGACCTTGTTTCACATGACTTTCCTACTTAATGTCACGTTACTTTAACAGGACACAACACCTATGGGAGAATGAGACCTAGATTTGATTTCTCCTGGGTTTGGTGCAAAGAATATTGGGACAAATGGCTTTCAAATTTTTAATCAGATGGCATAGTGACAGCAAAACCTGCTTTAAGTGTGCTAGTTCTGAATATGTGTACTGCAATGGTCAGCAGCTTCAAAAACGGCTTTACCATCATCATATTACGAGCTATAAGCTCAAAACACAGGCAAATGAGCTCTGTCAAATGCAAATTAACATGCACGGAGTTTTCTGATAACATAACAATTAATTGTTCCGCCTCTTCAATGTGCCATCAGTTGATGGTTAAGTTCTAGTAATTTAATTGTAATGTGAAGAAACCTTTCCTATCCTAGGTCATCTAGTAGAATTACATACAGGTACATGCCAATATGCTGTGGAACACCGTCAGGCCTATTGGTGGGGCAGTAGCAGTCACAGGCAGTTTTTGCTGGTATTCAGCGTAGATTGCCTGCAGTCTGAACTGGTGAACAATTGGGTTTGTACTGTCTTTCCTTATTTATTTAACAAGTATTCGTGCTGACTACAAAGTATGCTTATATTCTAGCACGCTATCTTTATCCAGTACACAATAATAATGACATGATGGCTGTCAGAACTCTACCTGTCGCTCACTGGTTAATCATCAGCCAGCTCACAGAGGGACAGTGACATGTAGAGGCCCACAGGAGCTGAATAGAGAACATTTATAATATGTACTTACAGGTGCTCAGTGATTAGCAATGTTTAATATTAAAAAAAACTTATAATGGGCACAGTTCTAAGGTACCAGGCTTAACAACCTCATTCCCAGTAGTATGTTTTGTTTTGGCCTTTATGTGGAGCAGTTCACTGATTCATACATGCCAACATGCACAGAAGCAGGCCACAAAACCAGAAATTGTGGATAAGATCTTGTGGCAACTATGTCAATGTTACCTCTAATTTTCCCCATCTGACAGTGGAAATAAATCATCCATGTCCAATTTGCTGGAGTTCTCCTAATATGGGTGTCAATTAGTGCAAGAGTGCTACTGTGGCCACAGCTTTACAGCCTGCAAACTGGGCTGCCGCAGGCAGCACAATGCATTAGCGCACGATGAGCTGTCAGAGAGGATTATTTAAGCCACGCCAGTCAGCGAAGGGGGTGGGTGCCGCTCTGCTGCACTAAACTGAGGAGAAAGAGTGGGCGGGAGACAGAGAAAGGGAGAGAAACACATAGAGGAAAGAGGGAAAGAGAAGAAAGTGTCCATTACACCGGGTGGATTTTTCCAGAGCACCGATGTTGGAACACACTTCTGAGCTGGCCCTGGTGCAGAGTTTGTATGCCAACAGCATGCGCTGTCCCCCCTCTGCGGCCGGGATCTCTGTCAGGAATGAGGACTTGCCTACGAGGTACGTTGGGGTTGGCCCCTCATTCAAATCTGGGCTAGCTTTTGTGGAGCACCCTGTATTTGGACTGCTTCTTTGTCTGGGCTGAATATTGTCACAAGCTGTATTGTTTCCAGTTGAGACGTTCTCCCATGCTGTGACTGTGGGCAGGGTCCCACTGGTGTCACAAAATGTTTGTTCATTTGGATCCCAGAAACTATGGGTTTGAATCTAATGAATTTGTATATTCATGTCAATCCCATCTTCCCTAGACCGCACTTAATTTGATCAGGAGGTAGTGGATACGTTTTAAATTGTATCAGAATAGAAAAATCAATACCTCATAGCATTATCATCCTCATTCTTCCTCCTCTTTTCAAAGTTCCACAAGGGCTCAGATACTTGCATGGACTATAAATAAATAAAGCGAGATGAATGTGTCATCAAAGCAGGTGTTTGTCTCTGAAGTAAAAAGGAAAAATCACTGTGATTATAATATCTCTACTGAAGCCAACCTGGGCCTCACTGTACACCCTCAGTAAAAAAAAAACAGCAACATATGTCAATTTGCTGTAAAAGAACAAAAAGGAACTAGTACATCCATCTTGGAATTTGCCTCCATTTAAAGGAACTGGACCCTGATGATAAGGCAATGTTATCATGCATGCTTAGTACATCTTGACCCAGTAGATTTCCTTTAGAAAGCATGATAAGAGGAAGTTCTCTCTCTTCATTTTAAGAGCCCTTTAGTTGGTCGCCATTCTGAAAATGCTTCCACATAATGCAAAGCAAAGAAAATGTGTCCCATTTTGGTTTGAAGCTTGCCTATTTTTACACCATGCAGTTTGTCAAGAAGGGGTGCAAATTTAAATGCTGGATGATGATAATGATGATGGGTGAATGAGTGGAACTTTAGCTCCACGGCATGAGAGAAAAACATTTGATATAAACAACAAAAGCATGGTACATGTAGAGGATTATGATAGGATTACAGTTGTAATAATGTGAGATTAAGAATAGAAGGCTAGTATTAGAAAGTGCTAGCAACTAGGCATCTGCCTCTGGATTTCACTCCAAAAAACATGTCTAAGAAAAGACAAGGAAAAGCATACACTTCTGCAATTGCATTGTTGCATTAACTGTACAGAAAGCAGTACTGTATCTATTTTAACGAGTAACAGGAGCTGCTCTTTACAAGAATCCTGCTCCTTTTATGACAAATCTATTCAATAAGATCCCCTGAGATCTAATTGAGTCAAAGGAAATATGTGGCTGTTACAGATGGAATGACATTATTGTATTTTTCCTACTTTTAATGAAACCTGATTCTCCAGAGAGGTTTAGAATCTTTTTATAGAAGACCATCAAGCTTAATGCATGTCGCACAGTGGGCTTGTCTGCATGTATATGGTAAAATAGGTCGCATATCACATTATGCATACAGACCTCTTTTAGGCACTGTTTAATAGAGCATACTCTGCACTGGTGCCAAGTTGCCTTGAAATTGCTATGGATACAAGGATTAAATCGGATTTCATAAATGGGATGTTTTTTAACACTTGCTATGAATAATATTTTTGGATTGTGCAGTTGCTGGAGCAATAAAGAATTATTTGATAATTAAGCTAGCCCCCCTGCCTCTCTGCCCCCCTCCCCCCCAAGTGGAGAGGCCTCGCCCTGCAAGTCCAACACAACAAAAGAAGATAAGCTTCCCCTCCCCCAGGGAAACAACAGTCCAGCACAAAGAGGAACATGACCTATGACCCTGGGAAAATGCACGACAGCAAGAAAAACTGCATTTTAACCATCTCACTCTGACTGGAGAAGACTGATAGACCTACAGCCAATGATCAAGCTGTAAATGGTCTTACTTATTTGTGTAATCCAAAAAAAGCAGGTGCCTAAATTGGAATGAGAGAATATAGAATCAGGAGCAGTATCATTAATCTTAATGATAATGGATGCTATATTTAGTCATTTAAATAGCTCTCTAGTCATAATCATTAGATCCCTGACTCATTCACAGACTAACAAATAAAGCTGGACTGGGTCTGATTCTTATAATGTGTCATTTTTCTGAAAATTCTGCAGAATATCAATCATTAAAAGAATATAAATGTGACGTGATACCACACCAGATATAACATCATAAACTACAAATAGGTCACTAAACTCTCTATAGAAGACCACGCGCCAGTCCCTATAGGGACATTACAGTATTAATTTGACATTTTACGGTGTAGAGGCATGGACAGTTAAAGAAGGGTAGAGGCGCTGAGAAGCAGCAGCAGGACGCACGGTTTCAGACTTTTGTTGAAAAGGCCACGCCTCTGGTATGCTGCAGCTCGGTGTGCAGTGTGACAGCGGCTTGTCTGAATTTATTTCAGTCGGGGACGAGAGAGAAATTTGGAGGAAGGAACAAGGCGGATATCGGTGCCCGCTCTCTTATGCAGTTTTGAAGAAGACGCCCCCTCCCCGCACCTGTTCTGCTTCGTCTTGTTGCCGTCTCGTCGCAGGAGTTGCGCCTCTTGCGAGTGAGCGGACGTCGCTTCTCATTGTTAGATAGACGTTGTTTTCAGCATGACTTCGGCGTACGACCTGGATTTCCACCCTCTGGCCGAAACTCGTTTAATGGCTTCGAGCGACACCGTGTAAGTAATCCAACTAACGATCTGTGTTGCACTCCAGTTTCCCTGCGTTAGCAGCGCAAACATTAGTGAGTGTTTTTTTAGATAGAAATAACACAGCTCAGGGCGAGTTTGAGTTAGCTACCGTTAGCTTAACTGGGAAGCTAACGTTGCTAATCATAGGAGCAGTGACTGTACGTTTACCTGGAGTTAAAATAGTTGATCTAACTTGGATAATAAGGGAAGTATTCTCAACAGAAGTCGGTAAAGTATATTCAACACGAGGCCTAGCTAACTACCACTGAGCATACATGGTTGGAGCTAATACCATATTACTCGAAGTGACTCGAAGAAAACGCAGTTTGCTAGCAACGGAATCGGACACTAGGCGCCCTACAATAGTCAAGTGACATGTGCTTCCGGAGATCACACGTTTCGGTATCAGTCTAGGAAAACGGCTTCGATTAGCTTTTAATACCACTGCTTGTCTGTGTTACTTTATACACACGGCACCACCGTCTTGTTTAGTTAGTTGCAAATGGAGGGGTTTAACTTACATTGACGTGTGCTCGATCGAAACGGTAACTGTTTTAAAGGGAAGTGGGTTGAGTTACCGTGTTAAGTTGACGTAAAGTTTGCTAATAATATGTTTGTTTGCTTATATTTGTTTTTAGTTTCATTGGCTAAAGTTCAACAGCATAATTTAAGCTTGTTTGTGGCCAGAACACGGACTGTTAGCTCGGCTTGCCTGGCACACTCCCAGTCCCTCTCTGCTAGCTATCGTCGTTAGCTGCAGCTCATAGGCTGTGTTACCCTCCATGTTGAATGCAGAGTGCTTACTTAACGGCTGAAAACACGTGCTTTGCTACATTATTGAGCCATTAATGGACGTCTTGTGACAGAGCACGTACACAAAAGTATGAATGCCCATGTCCGCCGATTCCTTTAAAACATGACCATGTAGCCAAGTCAATCGAATGAGTTAGGTAGTATTAAAAAAACAAACAAAAAAACTTGGTATATAAAGTTTCTCATTATGAGATATTAAGTGATTATTTTGAGGAGCTAAGTCAACGTTTTGTTAGATTCTTATCGTCTTGAGCGACTAAGTCATTATTTTAAGATACTAAGTCGTTATGACTTGCATGATCTTTTTTTTTTTTCGTCACATTGGCGCAAATGGGCTCCATACACAAGGAGAAGAGGCACTCACCAAGCACAGGGGTCCATATTATAACTGTCCTAGACAAAGAACATTTTCAAAACTACAGCCTGCTTTTACAAGACTGTTTCAAATTTTAATGGTTACCCTTTCAGGAGTGGTATTTTTTATATTTGACAGTAAAATAGGCCGGGTCCTTTTTTTTATTTGAATGGTCTTATACTTAAGGAAATGTCAAGCTCAAACAGTTATTTTTTTTGTAATAGTATTTCTTCATACAGTGTGGTTGTCGTGAATGCAAAAGTCAGTTCTTGATGTGTATTTTCCATCCTTTACCCTTTATTTTGTTCCACTGTGTAAACAAAAATACCAAACATTACCAAGTTCCAACTTAACAAATGGAAGGATTTGCTGCTTGGGTAAACTAATAGGTGCCTGTATATAATACAAGCACCCATTTTTTTGTGTGTGTGTATTTCACACTTGCACAGGATATAATATGAAGAATTTCTCATCTGTTGGACGTGAGATTGTGAGGTAGTAATTAAAGCTTCTTCCAGCTGTATTTGATTGATTTATCCCCCTAATTGTTGACAATTAGAGTGACTTAAGTGTGATCCTTTGGCAGCCAACACAGCCATAGTGCTGTATCAGTAAGCTAAGCGTCACAGTGATCCCTTTTGTTGTGGTCGGGAGCTGTTGAGCTGTGCAAAGTGTAGGATCTTGGCACATGGTCTGAGGGCTGCCCGGGCCAGCTGTTCTGCTCACTGTGAGGGTGGCGGAGGTGGGTGTGCCATGCAGTCAGATGTTGAAGGCTACAGGCCCAGACACACCAAGCGGTCGGCCAGGAACTATGGGTGACGAAGGTTGACTTTCTCACATCGCCTTTGTCTTGACCGAAAATTAGCACTGGAGCACAAAGTAGAGACAACAGTCAACGGCTAATAACCATGGATGTTCTGCGCATGCGTGCAAGGAAATAGCTATGCTTGCACACCAATTGTTTTGTGGTGCAGAGAGAGGTTCTATTGCAGTCTTTATATTCAATTCAACGTTAAAGGATAATTGTTTAACGCTAGTTTATTTTGTAATGTGTAGGTATGTAGAGATCTTTTAAAAGACATGTTTATGTTAAAATAAAAATGCATACACATGTAGTTGTGTATCTTGATGTACATAGGTTGTTTGTCATAATGTTCAAAAATAGATATTTCAATTGTTCAAACCTGTGTTTTTTAGAAGGAAAATTTCATTGCTCTAAGCGATGTTGGGTGACTTCTTCTTGACGTTAGAAGTATTTTCAAACAAATCGAGACTTGCCCCACCCTCATCCCTTCCCCTCCCCCACCCTTCTGTGCTTTTCCCGATATAACCCCCCCCACCACCACCCCAATCCTTCTTGTTGTATATCGGCTGGAACACTTGGTGTATGCTTTGTGGTGCAGGTGGGCACAGTTTGTTTTTGTTGCCATTTGTAGACCCTGGGCTGTCTACAGAGACCGCATTTTTTTTTTTTACAGTATGTTCTGGGGACATGCAGCTCGTGGATAGTGAGATTTTTGCTGTATGTGATAACAAATGTTCTAGCCTAAAACACGTGTGACATCGCTTAGAGCGCTGATCTGGCCTGTCACCTGTTGCTACAATAATTACACAACTGGCTGTCCTGGAGCTACATGCACAGCCTTGGAATGCTCATAATCACGTCCCCTATGTGGGGCGGTGTGATCGAAGGTTGAACCAATTCCTCTGCAGGCTTAGCAAACAGATATTATGGGTAAAGGGTTACATAAGACCAGATGCACCCACTATGTCCATGTATTTGTCAGTACTGTGGGGTTGTTTAGTAACAAAGTCTACACTCATGTTAAATCAGCCAAATAAGCTATGGGATGTATGAGTTTAGGATTCTAAAATTCACTTAGATATCACTTAGTATAATATTTTCAAGAGTATTCACTGTTCAGGTCAGCTTGTTTGTGACCTATAAGTCGGTGTCTGCAGTACACATGAAGTCGAATAAAGTGCTTCTTGAGTGGACAAGTCAAGAGTATCACTAATGGGTTGAAGAGATGTGACAACAAGAAAAACTCTCTTTTAGATTGGTGGCTTTGTGAAGCAAAAAGCTTTCTGTCAGAAATCAGTAATCATTTTTTTTCTCAATTAAATTGTTTTTGTGATCATCGGAAGCCACAATCAAAATTTGATTAATTGCACAGGCCTGGGAGTTTTGTATTGAAGCTGTTTTGTTGCCTATTAGGGGTTAGGGTAATGGATGACTAATGGGGGTGTCACGATTCTCCAAATCCACAATGCGATTTGACTTTTGATTTTAAGGTCACTATTTAATTTAATTTTTGATTAAAAAAACATTATTTTCTGCAGTGACGGAAATGCCACAATAAGAGCCACTAGATGGCAGAAGGGTATTTTACAGTTTTAGTTTCTCAAAATTAACGAAGTTCAATTGAATGCACCATTAGTTTAATGAGGGGCACATGAACAAAGTCCCGTCTGAGCCCACATGCCATACCTTTTTTTGTTTACATAACTCTCTCATGGAGAACACCAGTGACTTCCATTTCTGTTTTGCCGTTATCTCAGACTCTGGCAGTTACCCATGTCTTTAGCTGCGTGCTACCAGTCTGTAAGCTATGCTGTCTGGTTTTTTCCTTTGGACATTTGCAGGTAGGCAGGAGTGGAGAAATCGTGACAAGCCTAATGATTAAGTCAGGGCAGTAAGTACACTGTCAAAGTAATCAAGTGTAATTGCTGCTATTAGTAAGAAGTTTGTCTATTTATTCGAGATGCATTAGAAATGCTGTTTCTTGCTCCGGTGAGCTCTACCTGAAGATTTAAATTCAATATTTAGTTGGGTGTGTGACTGTTCGTTCACACGAGCTTTGCTTTAGTAACGTCATTCGTAACCACCAGTGATGCTTAATGTGATTATGGAGCTAATGGGGCGGGCCTTGTCGCCAGATGCTGGCTGTCTGTTAACATGCAAGCCATTCAGAGGCTGATTGAACACGTCTGTCTTCATCAGGGGAAATGCAACAATGAAATCAGGCCATATTGAGCTGAATTGGAGTTAATGCCAGGAGGAAAATATCTTAATAACTTCTCATCAGAACCACAATCTGCTGATTAGGGTCGACCACTTTGGTAGAAAATCAAATAACACAGCCCTCATATTTCTGCTTTCTGGCCTCAAGTGACATTCATCATTGGTTGTCATTTGTTCTTCCAAACCTGGGCCACAAGTCTGAGTGATTCTTCCTCATGGGTCCTACAGCAAATGTTATGTAAATCCTGCTGCTGTTTTCTGTGAAGTCACAGCTCTAAGCCTGTCAGGAGGATATTTTTATGCCAACCGTGTTAAACCTTATTCAACTCGTCAAAGGATATTCTGCTTTTTTTTTGTAGTACTAGAGAAAATAGATCGAACCAGAAGAAATAGCTTTCATGTTCTGCTTGACATCTGTCAAAGAACTTACTAAGGCATTAGAGGCTTCTGTGTATCGTTGAATCAGCTTATAAGGCCACTGGTTTCCTGAAAGAAGCTGCAACTCCAAAATATATATATATATATATATATATAATTTTTTTGTGTATTACTTGCAAACAGCTGTTTTAGTCTACTGAATTACCTCTTTTCTCAGAAACAGTCTGTGTGTCCATGTGATTTTTAACTTTTTTTTTAAATTCCTGAATGAGCATGACAGCCGTGTGCTACTGGTTGCCAAAACAGCCCAAGGCAGGGAAGTTTTATTATATTACTCAAAACAGGAAAGGACTCAGCACTATGTATAATGTTGCTCTAACAAGACTTGTTTGCTCAATACATTTTTAATTATAGCAACATTGTCATACTTTTGAGTTGCAAATAACATTCATAAATGGCTAGTAATTATTTAAATACAGTTATAGCAAGCAAGGGTTTTTACAAATATTACTACAAATATTGCTTTCCATCAGCAGTGGTAACAAAACAAAATTATGTGACATGTGTTGCTGCTGTGGCCCCTGATGGTTTAGGGTTGAGTAATGTCCAAACACCCAATGCTGAGCTTTCAAAATCTTGTACATTACTAGGCAAATTGGCTGGCTTTCTATTATGGGCATAGCAAAGGTGTCGCTGGCATACTTGCGCGGTCAGAGCACACCAACAGGACAGACACATGGTCCAGATAAATCACCTGTTTTTATGGGTGTTGCAACAGTTAGCATGCAACTGTCATGGCTTTGGCTGTGAATGACTCGTCAGCTGCTGCAGGGCGTCTTGGGGCTTGATGATCGGCCGCATCGCAGGGTTGTTTGTGGAAGCTCCTGTCTTGGAGCACTCTGTTGGGTGGTGTAGGGAGCAGAACTGGCCAGTGTCGACATAATTATAATATTTTGAGTTGGTACCCTTATCAATGACGTGCCAACATTTCTTGTTTGGGCCTTTTTTTTCTTTTTTTTTAATAAAATATTTAATCTGAAGCAGAGGTGAATGAGGGGAAAAAGTTGCTAATGTGGATACATTGGCGGTCTTTTATGGGCGGACATACAGTGTGGCTTAAAAGTTTGGGCACCCCAGGTAAAAATTTGTATTAATGTGCATAAAGAAGCCAAGAAAAGATGGAAAACTCTCCAAAAGGCATCAAATGACAGATTAGACATTCGTATGTCACAAAAAAGTCTGATTTTTACTTCCATCATTTAGACTTTCAAAATAACTTGTAAACGCTTCTTGTAGCCAGCCAAGAGTTTTTCAATTCTTGTTTGAGGTATCTTCGCTCATTCTTCCTTCCAAAAGTCTTCCAGTTCTTTGAGATTTCTGTGCTGTCTGTCACGCACTGCTCTTTTAAGGTCTATCCATAGATTTTCAATTATGTTGAGAAAGGAGATTGTGAAGGCCATGGCAAAACTTTCAGTTTACGCCTCTTGATGTAATCCACCATGGATTTTGGGGTGTGTTTAGGATCATTATCCATTTGTAGAAGCCATGCTGTCTTTAACTAAACCCTTCTCACAGATTGCAGCAAGTTAGCATCCCAAATTTGCTAAAATTTTATTGAATACATTTGTCCTTCTACTCGTTAAATGTTCCCTGTGCCACTGGCTGCAATACAACCCCAAAGCATGATTGATCCACCCCCATGCCCAACAGGTGGACAGAGGTATTTTTCATTAATTCTGTGCCCTTTCTTCTCCAAATGTACCTTTGCTCATTCCTGCCAAAATGTTCTATTTTAACCTCATCGGTCCACAGAACTTGTTTCCACAATGCATTAGGCTTGTCTCAATGTTCATTTGCAAACTTCAAATGCTGATTTTTTTTTTTTTTTTTTTTTTTTTGCGGAGAAGACGTAGAAGAGGTTTTCTTCTGACTCTTCCATGAAGACCATATCTGTACGAGTATCTCTTTATAGAGGAATGGTGTACCACAACTCCAGTGTCTGCCAGGTCTTTCTGGATGGATCGTTCCGTCAAACGTGGGTTTGGACTTGCTTTTCTCACAATCCTGCGAGCTGTTCTGTCTGATATTTTTCTTGATCTTCCAGATCTTGCTTTAACTTCCACTGTTCCTGATGAATGCCATTTCTTAATGACATTCCGAACAGAGGATATTGACATCTGAAAACGCTTTGCTATCTTCTTATAGCCTTCCCCTGCTTTGTGAGCGTCAACTATTTTCAGTTTCAGTTTTCTAGACAACTGCTTAGAAGAACCCATGGTGCGGATTGTTGGGGCAAGGTCAGAAAAATCTTGGCATTTAAAACCTTAAGATTGACATCACCTGGTCTTTCCAGACGATGATTGAGAACCATCCATGACATTGTCAGGTCTCAGCTTTCCAAAGGGGGCGGTGCATGCTATAAACTCTGCAGGGTGCCCAAACCTTTGCAGATGACATTTTTTTGTTCTCTGTTATTTTTAAAGTGTAAATGATGGAAATAAAATCAAACGTTTTGTGACATACAAATGTCTAATCTGTCATTTGATGTTTTTTGGAGATTTTTCCATCTTTTCTTGGCTTCTTCATGCACATTAATACAAATTTTTACCTGGGGTGCCCACACTTTCGAGCCTCACTGTATGTGTCCCTAGAAACAGAATTTGAATTATCTGTAGTTGAACTTGAATAATTTAATTGAAAATCTGAATAGAATAATTTAAAATTTAATGTATTAGTTTGGAACTAAATTAAATTTATTTTTTTAACTGAACTATTCATGAAATTGATTTCAGTCACTCCATTTGATTGTCACTGAAAATCTCTGCTTCCACAGCGGTGCCCCGCTGCTTTGTGTAAATAGCTAAAACACTGCCCCCAGTGGTATTAAGCCATACAGATAGAATTGGTTACTCCTTTTTTTTTTTAATCTTTTTTTTTTTTTATTATTATTAAAGATTATTTTTTGGGGGTATTTGTTAGGCCTTTTATTTTGACAGGACAGATGAAGACATGGAAGGGGAGAGAGTGGGAATGCCATGCAGCAAAGGGCCGCAGGTTGGAGTCAAACCCGGGCCCACTGCGTCGAGGAGTAAACCTCTATAGATGGGCGCCCGCTCTACCAACTGAGCCATCCGGGTGCCCCGCATTGGTTACATTTTGTCAGTTTTTGAGATGCAATGTCCATCTTGAGATCTCAGGTGTCACCCTAATACAAGAGAGGTGACTGCAATTTCAATTGTGCTTAAATCTTTGAAAATACATTTTAAAAAAACAAAATACTAACAGCATTGGTCCTGGTTACTCTGACATCACTGATCCGATTGTCTACAGTTTTCATTGAAAATCAAACAGTTTTAACTGCTCTATTGACATGACATTATGCAGCTTTAACAGCTTGACACACTAGTTCCACTGATACTACTTCATGTCAGCAGGTGACACTTAAAACTGATCCGTGCAGCTGTCACCTTCTGGTAGCTTAGCTAGCAGGTCTAGCTATAGTTGATTACTAGCCCTTTAAAAGGAATGTTTCGACATTTGGGGAATGATTATTTGGTTTCCTATTAAGTTAGGCTAGCTGTTTTCCCCTATTTCCAGTCTTTGTGGTGAGGTAACTGGCCACTTGCTTTAAATTTTACCTACAGATATGAGTGTGGTATAAATCTTCTCTTCTAACACTCTGCAAGAAAGAGGCATAATTCCCAAAATGTTTAACTATTCATTAATGACCGCAACGTGAAATGCTCTTCCATAATTTACTTTTTTTTTCTCCTTCCCATCTGTTCTTGCTCTTCTCTACAGTTTCAACTCAAGCGGTCAACATAGCTCTTAGTGTGCTTATGGTCTGTGCATATATATATCTCTATCTCTCTCTCTCTCTCTCTATACATACATACATACATACATACATACATACATACATACATACATACATACATACATACATACATACATACATAAACTAACTTCAGTTAATGAATGTTTAGGAGACACTGTCAAAGGGAGTTGATTTTGAGCCTTGATGTTTTTGAATGCTGTGACACAAATAAAGGTTTTCAAGTGATGTTTCGACGATGATATTTCATCAAAAGGCCGTCAGCAAAATGGCGTCTGCATGCCACTGGCTAAACTGGATAAATGGTGTCACCCACCAGTGCTGTGGCCTTAGCAGACGTAGCCTTCGATGTGTTCCAAAGCATCTCTCTGACTTGGCCCATTGTGCTGTAGAGGAACGGTGAATAGTGTTCTCCGGCATGGGCGAACAATATGTGATTGTTCCCCTGCTGTGGTGAAGAAGCTGTAGGTTACTCTCTGTACCATCGCCAAAGCGGCTGAGAAGGAGATGTACAGCAAAATCTCTGTCTGCAAACAGTAATTTTTGTAGGTTTAGAGCTCTGCAGTGCTGTTTTCCTTTAGCTGTTAGAGCTAGTGGGAGGGAGGCACTCACCTCTTTTGGTGGAAAGAGGCTTTTGTTTCCCTGGAGCTTTTTTTTTTTTTTTTTTTTTTTTTTTGGAACAGTTTTATATCATACTTTAAATGTATTAACCTCCATTGGAAAAAAAACATTAATACTGAGGTGTGGAGTTGGATTTCAGAAGAACAAGACCTGAAGTGTGATTTGTTAGCATGTCATTTAGGTCCCTCAAGGAGTTTGGTGTTTCTGCGGAACGACTGGGCTCAATTTGTAAGAGATGGATGGCTCGTGTCCAAAGGTCTGTGTGAGATAATGTTTTTAGTGTATTTATTTTTTTGTCAGTCCCTCGTTTTACAATGTTTTAAGAATTTTGATACTGTGTGTGTGCCAGACATCGTTTGTACTGTAGTCTGCACACATTGTGTTGTACTCCCCTGTGGCACTGTGTTGTGTATTGGGAGTGATGCTTAATGCTTAGCATGATTTCTCTTCCTTGACATCCATGTATGGCTGTAGTTCTTGCCTCATTCCTGGTTTCCAGGACCTCTGCACCTGTCAGGGAATATTTGTGTGCGAGTGACACAAAGGTACTGTAGGCGTAGGTACACTGGTGGGGATTGATTCTCTGTCTCTAAAGCTTGCCTCAAAGGAAAATGTCTCGATATAGTATCTTTATCATTGCGCTACTAACCCCCCAACACCCAGATTGTTACTTGATGTGTTGACTGTGCAATCAGTTATTGAACCATCCATTATTGTACACAATATATTGTTTCAGCATCTACCTCATTTAAATTTTCTTTAAATTATTTGACTCCTTGGTAGTACATTTGAAATATATAAAAATGTATCAAAGCACATTAAAATTAGCTATGAAAATCCATAGACAATAACTCAATCCCATCTAATGAATCACAATTTTGTCTCATTTGGGTTATTGGTTTCACACATAGTCTGCCTGCACAGTGACGATGACTAATCACAATCATTGTCAAAGCAAGCCGATTAACAATTATTTCAAATAATTGATTAATAGCAATATCATTTTTTTTTTATTTTTTTTTTTATATAAAAGTATTTGGGTTAAGGAAAATGCAAAGTTTGATTTATTAAAGTGTCTTTCGATCACCTGAACTGACTTAATTGTAGGTTGGAAATTCATATTTCTGTCCACCTGCCACGGTGACTCAATATATTACCGATGTTTTTTTTGGCTGGCGAGTGAAGCAAATCTAGCAGCCACTTGAATAATTTACCAGTATTTGGCTGATGGCTGGTGCTAATTTTCAATGGACAACTCTTACCATCCACTGCCAAAATAATCACAATTGGTTTAGCTATTTTAGGAGACGAATGCATTGTAAATTTTTCTGGCAATAATTTAGAATGTCACTAAGTATTTCACAGTGTGTTAAAATGGATTTGTGATTTAAGAAAATATAACCTAACAAATTAATTTTTTTTTTGTATTATTATACTAATAACAGATTTCTTTTGTTTCTCTTAGCAACGGCAACGGCAGCAAGATGAACGGGTCGCTTGAGCAATTAGACCAGCCGGACCTAGACTCCATCAAGATGTTTGTGGGACAGATCCCGCGATCCTGGTCAGAAACAGAACTTAAAGAGCTTTTTGAGCCCTTTGGAGCTGTGCACCAGATCAACATCCTACGTGATCGCACCCAGAATCCCCCTCAGAGCAAAGGTATGGTCAGAGCACTAAATTATTTTACAAAAGAAATTAATTTCATTTTAATTAATCAGTTGAATTAACCGATTAACAGGTTAATTGTTTATAATTGATGATCCGTTATGTTGTTCAGTTTCTTGGATCTTGCCATTTCATATTACAGGAAGAGAAGATTTTATGTTTTTTGGGGTCTTGGTATGTAAACAGTTTTAAGACATTTTAGGGTCTTGTAACTTGTCATGGAATGTTGATGACCTTTTATATTTTATAGAGTAAAATATGTTTTATTTAAAACACAGTGTTTATTTTATTTGTTAGAATCATAATAAATTGGCAGATCTAAATACTGATTGGTTACCTTCCAAAAACCTAGACCTTTTTATATGGCCACCGTTGTATTCTACCTGTATCTGTCTTGCTTTTAGTGGTCAAGCACTTTACACAACACCATGTTATTGCCACGTCATCCACCATCACATTTCAGAACAATCCCCTTAGGCAGTGCACACCATTGCTTGTCTGCACACGCAATGCAGCTGGTTTGTGCTTACAGATGAGATGATTCAATAGTCTTTTTTTTGTTTAAGGGTTAAAAACTAACACAATGTTTGTCATAACCCTGCATTATTGGAATATTGTTTTTAATTTAGTGTTGCTATGGCTTAAAAGCAGCATTGTATGAAAGAAGTGTTTTACAACTGCAATTTTTCATTAAGACATTTATTGATGCTCATACCTTTTTTTTGTTTTTTTCTCTCTTTGAAATTGTGCTTGAGTTGAGCGATTCAGTTCAGGTTCCAATTAGAAGAGATGGTAAAGTGGATACCTGCTGTAAGCAAAGTGCTATTGGAAGTGCTCAATCTCCTGTAACTAACTGCAGGTGACTAAAGTAAGCGGCTGTTTTCCTGCTGTAACTGTCCGGGGTTTACAACATTACCCAAATTTAATTTCCCTTGATGGCTGGATGACTCACTATGGGTAAATGCACTAATCCACTCCTGGGGTTTTCAGAAAGGTGGGACCCTGTTTGATGCTGAACCCGTGTCTAAATGGAGCCTGTTTTGGGCTACCAGTGGTTTCATGGCCCTGATGCACCAAGTGGTCCGGAGCTGTTTGGCCGTCATTAAAGGATTCTGGCCAACAGTTGGCCATGCTATTTGAGCTGTTCCCAGAACTATTGGCATTGTTTAACCCTTATAAGCCTCTGTTCCGCTGAATGAGTCCGTATAATCGTAGTGGCAGCCGTCTGAGAGAGAGTGTTTCTTGACTGGCTGTTCAGCCAAGTGAATCAGTGATTTTACCCATTTAGTGCAGTTGGTCCTTATTTTTTGCCTCCACCCTTTTTTTTACAAGTGAAAGACAAGCTGACAACGCTGCTGCTTGGAGACGGACATCTTGCCTTTCTGGCGCTTATACTCTCCCTCTTTCTTTTTTCCAACATTCAAATGTCAGTCTCCAACAATTAATTATTACATGACGTCTGTGTTGTTTAAATAAATCAGATGTCTTAAGTGATTAGCAGTACAATTTTGTAAATCTTCATATAATGTGCAAAAAGGAACCTCTTGATTTAGATCCCAAGGTTCCTCACTTAACCTTTTTTATTTAGCCAAAAATAGCATTTATTATTTCATGGCCCAATGGCAAAACGCCCTGTGACCTGGACAGTATTTGATTCATGATCTTTTTTACAAATATAAATGCATGTCTAATGTGACCAAATGATCCTGAGTGTGTTCAAAGTAGAGGGTGACAATTCTTCGGTACGGGAGTCAATTTCACAGTTGGTAATGTGATAGGGACGGAGTAGAGCATAAAAATCAACGGTAGCGGGATGGAGAAATGTGTGCTGAGTGTGAGATCTCTGTGCGTAATGAAATCACCTAGGCCCGCAGGTGTATAGTGTAGTCTAAATTTACAAGGCAACCTCTGTGATTTGACTGCGATCAACCTAACGCACACACGCGATATCAACTGGCTAGTTACCCTCCAGACAGCAATGGACAACGTCTTTTTTGTTCTCTGTTGTCCACCAGGTGGCGCGCGAGCCTGCTCTCTGTGTGAAGTGCGTGTCCAACAGTGGCAGTTATTTTAGACAAAATGGTGAACGAAACGGGAGCGGGATTCGGGAGTCTTTCTCTTGGGATTTTTTGCTGGACTGGATTTTTTTGTTGGTCACGTGATCGGGATATGAAAGTATTTTTATGGACTCGGGATGGAATAGGAGCAACAATTTGATTCCCATGTCACCCTCTATTTCAAAGGTATACTAGAAAATATCCAGGGTGCTGTGTGTGGGGGAGGGGGAACGGGGAAATACAGCCAACACTGTGCAGTTCATTGGGAAGCTGAAGACTTAAAAGGGCCCCCGCCCCCTTTTTTTTTTTTTTTTAAGCAGAGCCCTCCCCAGTTCTATGTGGAGTGTCAGCTGTGATGGCCTATTGACATGTTAATGCGATGTTAATGTATTCTAATAGATAATCGGGCCTGATCACAGAGTTCTTTGGCTCACTCAGCCTGTGTGAGGTGAATATGTTGCAGCAGCACCCCCACACCCAGCAATTTCACTGCTGTGCTCCTTTACCAGTAGTCCTACTCCTACTGGGAGAAGTAGGGGCAGATAATACACCCTTCACCCCCTTATGTCTAAATCTAGCTTTTGTTTGATTTATTTGTGGAAATTGCTGTAATCCCACTTCCATTTTGGTTGTTTACTGGGCCACGGCTCTTCAGAGGAGCCATCAGATTTGAGTGTTTTTAGGCCACGTCTACCGCAAGCCATGAAAAAATCATCTGACAACTATCACGCACTCTAGATGGTTTATTTAGCTCCGGTAAATTGGAGGCAGGGCTAAGCAGCAAAGAAAGAGAGAGCTCAGCTGGTTGTGAGAGAGAAGAGAGCAGCTCAATGCATATTGGAGTTCAACAGCCCTCCCTGCGGCCTGGGAGCTCCAGTAACAGCATAATACACACTATGTAGGTCAGAGACGCTGCAGTGCTCCACTTCCCCAACCCAGTGAAACTGACAGGCTGGAACGCCACTGGCGGTCTTCTGGGACGGAAGGATGAGAGGCTTTTTTTTCTTTTTCTTTTTTTTTCTTCTCCCTAGCCCTTATTTTCTTCATCCCCCTCCCCCACCTCATCTCTCCTCTCATGATTCCTCATCCGTCCTCTCACTTCTGCTCCCTCTTGTCGCTTTGTGCTGTTTTCATGGTTCCTTTATTTATATATAATATATATTCTTATGTAATGCGACACCACTCTCTGAAGTGTTTGCACTGTGCCATGGCATGCCCGGGCTGTGTTGACCTGCAGACTGTACATCAGTTCTTCCTGACCATGACCTGTGGTCACTATGGCCATGTCACACAGCAGCTTTTACCCATCTCATTACTCCATTGTCCTCGCTGCAAGCTCCTACATTGGCGCTAAGAATATCCTGTCACATGTTTCTAACATGTGATACACGGCGAACATACACTCATCCGTTTAGTTTCTTTTCTGCTCTGCAGCAGTCGTGGCATTACATTTACTTTCTGTATGCGCTGTGTTTTTAATGCTGTTGTCTCCTCCCCCCGCCCATTGTTTGTCCCTGTTTCTCTCTCTCTGCAGGATGCTGTTTTGTAACTTTTTATACAAGAAAGGCTGCACTGGAGGCCCAGAATGCACTGCACAACATAAAGACTTTAAGTGGGGTGAGTAAGAACAGCATGGGCTGCTCTTAGCTGCTGAGCCCCTCAACATCCCTGGTGCAGGCTGTGAGCTGTGTGCTGGCCGATAATGAGCTCTCGGCACACTGAATGCCTGTCTGGCCTGAAAAATATCTTAGTTCCCACTATACACTAACATCACACTGAGGACTGCCCTGATTCTTAACATTCCAGCTGACCGTACACACTCACATACATACACACACATGCAGGTATCAGGTAAAGTGTGCTTGACCAGGCAGCAGGTTATTCACTGAAGCACAGGACCCGATCGGCACAAAGTGGAACAAATTATTAATGCTTGTCTTCATGAATCATTGATTCTACATTTTTATTTTCCAAAGTTGGCGGGATAAAAGGTCCCGGTCAACTGGGAAGTGCAGTTGCTTCTTAAACCCCTCACAAATCTGCCCCGTCTATACACTGTTCTAAAAACCTCCCTTCAAATCAGTTAAATCAATAACAAACCTCTCCAGCTGTCAATTAAATCAATAGCACAGTCTATTGAAGATGGAGCCCCTATCAGTGAGGTTACAGTTAAATATTGAAACCGGGTTGATAAATGAGTGTAGCAGGCTGAGTAAACTAGCCCACCTCTCTTTACTGGAAGACTATCAATCAGCCAGACATTTCAAATAAAGTGTGGTCTAACAGCTCAGCTCCTCAGTCCCAATACCCGATCACACAGTTACTGGCATTGACTGCAGGGGACTGAGTTTGGTTTGCGTTTCTGTTCTGTTTTCTCTCCGTTCTGTTTCTCGCTCTCCTTGGTCAGTGACGTTAGCCAGTACCCATACTGAGCAGGCCATCTGTCTGCTTCTTTTATTTAGTGCTTGTCAAAAACAAACCCACCACTTTTCATAAGTACAACCTGCTGAAGCATTTCATGGCTAGATTTATTCCTTTTTCATGTCACATGGCAGGTAAAATGTGCTAAAAATATATTCACTTGAAGTTCTGAGAGCCACCTTGGACAAATGTGTTTTTATTGAATTAAATGACAGATCCTAAAGCACTTTCTCACATAATGAACACAGCTTCAGGAAAGGCGTCATGTTCAGAGATGTTAGGCTGTCTCAAATGAGATTCTAGACAGCTCAGACTTTCCACATCTGGTTTTATTCGTATATGATATAATATATAATCCAAAACAAAGACTTACTGTACATTTGAAAGCTATACAGAACTGGCTTGCTCGTCAACCATATCTGTAAATTTGTTCTAAAGAAAATTAGGGATGTTGACTCGAAGAGTCAATAAGTTCAATCACAAGTCTGCACTACAGCGAGAAGTGAAATTGGATACTGGAGAATTTGATCCCTGCCATCAACTCATAGACACTTCCTCCTAAATCTGGCAGTGGTAAGGAATGATGGTGTTTTGAGTGAGAACAAAACAAGAGGTAGAGAGGAATGCTTGAAGATGGAGGATATATGTGTGAAGATATGAGACTCTTGTGATGAACAAAGCCAATCACCTGCGTAGTTCATAATGGTGACAGGTGCGGTGTTAACCATTTCTTTACCCTTTTTTCCCCCAGATGCATCATCCTATCCAGATGAAACCCGCTGACAGTGAGAAAACAAGTGGTAAGTGAACTAGGAATAAAGAGTACAGAAATGATGTCTGTTAAGGAAATCTCTTTTTAGATTTAGCCAAGATAAATGTAGTATAAGATTTTAAAAGAAGACAAGGGCTGGATTATGACTCTGTTTAATGCCAGATAAAGGCTGGAGATGAATTTAGTTCAGGGAATGTGCAGCAATACTAAATTTCTATATCATGTTGGGGGTTAGGAGGATTAAGGGCTTTAAAAAGTACCAAGGGGAAAAGAGTGGAGCAGGTAAAGAGGATCTGGAGGAGAGCACAAATGGATGATAGTTATCAATTTTGAGAAGTAGACACTGAGGAAAACAAAGCTGCAGGTTGCAGAGATTTGTACCATAGGCTGGCACATTGAGTGAGAGGCAAAAAATGTGGCAGCATGACAAGGAGAGAGCTTGAAAAAGAAAAGTGAAAAATGTTATGCCTGATGTAACTGCCGCTTTCATAGCTCCATAATTGTTTGTTGGTCTGAATAGCTTTTCTCTTTATCATCCTTCTGCAGCGGTAGAAGACCGGAAACTCTTCATCGGAATGATTTCAAAGAAATACGGCGAGAACGAGATCAGAATGATGTTCGCATCTTTTGGACAGATGGAAGAGTGCCGAATTCTCCGGGGACCAGATGGTCAGAGCAGAGGTAGGTGTGCTTTCAGCGTAGGCAGTGTTCTTCGCGTCACAGCCGCCACCCTCAGCATAGCGGAGTACAGATTCTCAAGTATTTATACAGGCCCCTCCCTACTTATTCATTTCAACCTCCCCACCCCCAAAATCAAGTGCTATTCACCTTTCAGTGGCACCCTTTCCGTCCCCATAGTCTATCCTGCAGTCACTGTTAAACTCCACGTCTCGCAGCGGAGGGCCACTGCACTCGCTGTCCGGCACAATGGCCCGTCGCCTTGGCAACCGCTGGCTGCTGGTGTTCGTGGGCTCAGCTGGCAGGCGGCTCAGCTCCTCCTTTACCGCCTCCTTTATCACACTCTACAAAGGCTGGAATCAGCTTGTTGTTGCATCTCGTGTTGATGTATATGATAAAACCTCACAGTGGAGACAGTTGGCCATGAATTTATTTTATGTAAATGTATACAGTGTAACCCCAATTGAAATGGACCCAAAACACCCTTAAATGTTTGCAAATATTTCACATTTTTAGCAAATCAAAGCCTTTCAGTGTGTATTTGTGTGCATTTTATGTGTCTGTAATCACGTGTACTGTTTCAACATGACAGCACATAGTCGAGCCTCTTTGGGTGACTATTTAATCCGTCAATCACTGTGCTCATGTGACATGTGTTACTGTTCTCCTTGTTGTGTTCTTTCTTTGTGTGCTAACCAGTGAGGGTGGTTCTGTGTGCTTGGGAGTTGCCATTCTTTGTACTGTAATGTGTTTTTGGGGTTCATAACGAGTTGTCCAAACCTTTTGTCTTGTTTTGTTTCTTCTTGTCCCTCCCTCCCCCCCTCTCCTATTGTTCCCCCCCCTACAGGCTGTGCGTTTGTCACATTTGCTACCAGGGCAATGGCACAGAATGCAATCAAAACCATGCATCACTCTCAGACTATGGAGGTACTGTACCCCTTAGCACCTATTTCTCATTTCCCCCATTCCCCCCTCATACATTCTGCTGCCACCTTGTGTTGGAAAGATGAAGAGCCTGTTGGCGTTCATTTATCATAGAGCATGAGCCATTTCCAAAACACTCTTGCTTATTACAAAATTACATTGTCGTCTGCGAAATAATTGAATAAAACTTGAAATATTGCCTCTCGCATAGCTGTTGTATCTGGGGCTAACTGGACACTACGAGAATTGCTGCCTTCTGTAATTTTGGCCTGAACAAAATGTATCACGTTAATTGATTCTGATAATATTCTAGAGCCTAGCCATTAGAGTCTGCCATAATAAATTTATATTTTGGACCACAGGAAAAAGAACTCACACCATCAATAGTTAACAAGAGTTAACCCAGACTGGAGTAGCTACTGTTAGGTTTCTTCAAAAACTGGGTCCATGTCATATTGAAGCCAATGGTGTCTTTGTGGAAGTAGAGCAACAGAAATTTGACAGCTAGCAGGTCAGAGGCTCCCCAGTGAAGCAGGAGACCAAGTCTAATTAGGAGCCCAACGAAACATAACACTCCTCCTACCAGATTAAATGCAGGCCTCACTGGTGCTGTTACCTATTGCCCCGCATATCACAACCTCCCCAATTCTCAGCTGCCATGGGAGGTGCTGTTGGTGCAGAAGCCATTTTCCCTGTGCAGCCTGGTCCCTGTCTGGCTCTCAACTCAAATACTTTTGCATCGCATGCCTCGTGTCCATGAGTCTGTCTGAACAATATGGGACTGTCTGTCTGTAAGATTGTATGTTTTGTTATGAATTCTTCTTGTTACTGTCTGCTGACATATCCTCGTTTGAATGTCTGTTTTCTAAGTTTTGTCTCCATTTGTTGTCTGCTTGTCTGTGGACTCAATTTAGCTCCTCAAAAGATTCACTGTCTGCAGCATTTTCCTGTAACCCCTTTTTGGAATGTTGCCTGGCTCAGCTACGCATGGCAGATGTGTTAGCTTTGCAACATGCATAGAAACCCCTTTTGAAAAATTCAGTTTGATCACGGTGTTCTTGCATTGATGAATAAACTTAATTCTTCTGTGTACTTCTGAAGCGGTCTAACATCTCTGACCACTTCACTGCTTCAGGGCT
>NC_045740.1:4349446-4352886 GCF_008692095.1 Etheostoma spectabile
TTTAGTGGTGAAGTTTGCCGACACACAGAGAGATAAGGAGCAGCGGCGCCTGCAGCAACAACTGGTGCAGCAGATTCAGCAGCTCAACAGCGCCTCCACCTGGGGAAACCTGGCCGGGCTGGGGACCCTCACACCGCAGTACCTGGCAGTAAGTGTTGCCCAAACACACTCCACTGCAGAGCTACACAGTTACTCACGTATTCATGTTTCAGTTTCAGAATGTACAATAAATATTTTTAAAAGGCTTTCTGTTTATAACTTAATGTCGCCAGTGGTAACTTTCAGTTTGTGTTGATTCTAGTGGCCGCTATGGACAAAAGCGCTAGTGTTTTTACCAAATCTGTTGTTAAAGGAGAACTCAGTCATTTTCAAGATGATTTTTTTTTTATTTTTATTTTTTTATTTGTAGGGCTGTCAGTAGCGAGACAAATAATTGATCGGTGCTGCCTACACAGAGTTATCCTCCTCCTAGATTTTGCACCCAACAGGCTTCAACAGGGCAAGTTTTAAACATGTTTTTAGCCTCTAAACATGCTCAAAATGTCATTAGGATTGCCTAGCCATGTGCAGTGATACCTTCCAAGTGAACACAGCAAATTTGACTGCAGTAGATATGACAGAAAGGCATAAAAGTTGTTAATCGACTAGTGTGGACTTCACCGGAAACAGGAAATAAACAGAGGTATGTGCAGTAGCTGAATTAACACAACTTTTAAGTCTAACAGGAGGATAACACGGTGTAGGCTGCACTGGTTGTTTTCATACGTCTTGCTACTGACAGCACTACACATTGGGGAAAAAAAATAAAAATAAAATAAAAATAAAAAAATAACAGAGCTACATGTTAAAATTGACCGGAATTCTCTTTTAAAAACTTTTCTCTACGGTGCTGTATTAGTGTGTTAGCGTTACTGGGAAGTCATATATTTGCTATGAAACAATACCCAACCCTAATGGTAGATGTCATGTTTGCTTTCTGTACTACAACATCCTTCTATTTCCCTTAAATCAAATTGTATGTAATATTTGGATAGATGAAAAGAGCAGCTCAGTCAGTTCAATCTGTTTTTGCCTGTCACTATTTAATGTGCATGCATTAACCTCAATATCTCTAATTTCCGTCCGTAAAAAGCTCAGCTGCTCATGTTATGTCCATGTTTAAGTCACATGCTCATTGGCTCCAAATCCGAGTAAGCACATGCAGGTCACATGCCATGTGTCCTTCAGTCAGAACACAAACTTAATGAAACAATATAGTTCTACTCTGAGCCGAAGAGAATCAATTTAATGTGTAAACCTTTTATTTATATGCATTCTGAACCATCACACTGATTATATGTACTAGCCCCATAATAAGCTAATGTTTTTGATAACTTTTTTTTTTTTCTTTTCTGCAAGGAAGTCTATATCGTAAACTAAATGGCCGCTGCATTTCCATCCAGTCCCTGTTTAACAAACAGCGGGTAAACAAAACAGGATCACCTACAGGATCATTCAATACAACATATGCCATTTTTGATCTGATTCACGATTTTTAAGTTCACGATACAATTTTCTCACCATTTTTTTTTTTTTATTTATTTATCTTTGGAAAGAAATGACTGAAAAATATTCCTTTTTTATTTAAATAAAGATGTGTCCTTTTCAAAAGTGCAACTAATAGTATTTTGTCTTAAATAACAAAATAAATAAAACTTTTATTAAATAAAGGCTTGTTTATTGCTATGGCCATATGGTTACATTTTAAAATGTAATAACTTAGAACAACTTTTTTCACCAGTCGTTTTGCTATTAAACAACAAAAAGAAGAAACATTAGATGACTGAAAGGGTATTTTACAACAAAATTGAATGCCACACGCTTACAGAGACGGCGTTATTATCGTAACTAAAGTGTTGAAGTGAAAACGTTATTATTCTTTTGGCGTTTGGCGTTACCAAACCGCTCCAGGTGCATTACAACCACTTCCTAGACTGGAGCAGACAGACCTTGATTTGCATTATGCAATCTATGTGTCACATTCACTGTATAATGGCAACTCTTGAAATGTCTGTTCTTCTGAAATTCATCAAAACGAGCAACTGTGATTATACTGTTGATGACTTAGTGTGCCCCCCATTTGATTGTTGAATTCAGTCTTTGTTTCTTTATCCTCAACAGTTGCTCCAACAGGCCACATCTACCAGTAACCAAGGGAGTTTCAATAATATGCAGAGGCTAGGAGGTAAGTTCCCCCTCTCAGATGTTAAGACCACTGTTCTTAAGTCATCCTCAATAAAGGAACTAGCCAACCGTTCTCATGTCAACAACCTTGTGACTCTGCCTGATCCCCACATGTTTTTAACTACTGTAAACTACATTACACTTTCAGATCAGTGGCACATTCATTATCAGTTATTTTAAGCCTGTGCAGGCTGCTTAAAGAAAAACATGTATCACAGAACCATAAATAGATGAAATTAAACAAGACTAGGTCAAAACCTAGTATATGGTTGCACTGTGTATGGTTAGTGTGCTTAACTGTAGCCAAATTATTATAGGGATAATCTATGTCTATAATGGGAATATAGATATTACGTGGTTATCTGTACTGAAGTATCTTATTCCATGACATGGTAAAGAAACATTTAAGACAAATAATTGAAGGACTTCTTTTCACTGAAGTGTTATTTTGTAATTAATGTTACTTTGTCAAACAGATCAGACCTAGGTTGCACCACAGCCTCACATGTTGGTCTTGAAGCGCTGCAGCATTTATTCATGTGCAAACTGAACAATTACTACCACCTGACAACTTGGGTTATTTCTTCTCTGCTGTCAGTTTTGCGGAAGTTAATCAGCTGATTGACGGGTGATAGCAGAGTTAAAAGCCTGTGTCATGCCAATACATTTTGAAAGAGTAATGGCCAATCGGGAAACCCCAACACTGACAACATCACGCTCACTGCGACCAATGGTGGAACTTTATCCCAGAAAGAAAGAATTTCGAGGTTATGAGCCTGGCCAAAAAGGCACACACCATAACTATAGTGAGGATGGTTTTGTAGAAGTTCAGGTCAGATATTAAAACCAGTACTGCATTTTCCTGTTGGTATTAATAAAGTATTATTTAATACAACTTTGAAACCATTTTGAAAACTAAAATAAACATATTTGGAGTGTATCTGGTACAGTAATGCCAAAGTGACTAAATGCAATGGCTTGATTATTATTTAAAGAAAAAAAAAGAAAAAAAGATGAAAAGATAAGTCCCTATGGATGGGTTAGATGGTAAGCTGATTAACAAGAGTGAATGTAAAATTGCAAGAAGTATTACAAGAAAACCATGTTGTGTCCAGGCAGTGTAAAATATGTGATATATGTTATTTGTTATATGTCTGCAACCTTGTTGTTTGTACTACTGCTTATCTTGGCCAGGACACTCTTGGAAAAGAGATTTT
>NC_045740.1:4352896-4353065 GCF_008692095.1 Etheostoma spectabile
GAGTTTTCTTTCTGGTTAAATAAAGGTAAAATAAAAAAATAAAAAATAGAGGAGGCTGAGAGAAACAGTTTTTAATTGACAGTCCCAAAATCACAACCTATCATAAACCGTAGAGACATACTCTCTATGCTTGAATTCTAGAGACGTTTGTTCCCTCCTTAGACTTTTT
>NC_045740.1:4353075-4369837 GCF_008692095.1 Etheostoma spectabile
TTTTTAGAAAGGTGCGTGTCTGCGAGAACTTTAGTGTAGCTTTGGAAGTCACCTCTGTTTCTTCGTTCTCGCAGCAGGCATGAACCCCCTTCAGCTGCAGAATTTGGCCACATTAGCTGCTGCTGCAGCTGCAGCCCAGAGCTCTGGCAGCCCGAACTCCACCAGCACCATGTCTGCAAACAGTGCAGCCCTGGGAGCCCTGGCCAGTCCAGGTAATAACTAAAACTAAAACCAACATGAGCGGTAGTATTGGCATGTACTGTGTATACAGTAATAAGCACCTAGTGCAAGTCAAACCCTGTTCATGGTTATTTTTGGTTTAGAGTACTTGTTTATGGATGTGTTTTGCTTGCTGAGTTTTCGACCTTGTTTGCTAAATTTACATGACTATTATTTCAGTTTATCTTCAGACATAACGGTTAGATCTTAAGTGTAAATAAAAATCACTCACCCACTGAGATGAACATACATGTTCCCAGTTAGCCCTCATGCTGCTGTGATCGTATCAACCAACTGCTCTGCAAACCTCCCTCCACTATTTGCCTAATGGCCCCCAGCCATTCCTCCATTATTTTATGGGAGTTAATCAGCCACATATAAAATTTTATGAGAGCCCCCATTTCCTTTTTTAATCTGTGTAAATATGCATTAGCTCCATCTGTCTGAGTTTTGCATATTGCTGCTACGGTAAGCCCCTCTCTGCTTTAAGAGACAGATTTTTTTTAACTGCCCTCTCACTGCTGTGTCATCCTCTCATAATCATAACAATTTGTGGCAAAGAAGCCAGACATACAGTATAGAGTGATATGAGGTGTGTTGAACATGTGCTAGTCATCCTTGTGGTAACTTTATTGTTATGTGTGGTGGTGTCTGTGTGTGTGGTGTGGTGTGTGTGTGTGTGTGTGTGTGTGTGTGTGTGTGTGTGTGTGTGTGTGTGTGTGTGTGTGTGTGTGTGTGTGTGTGTGTGTGTGTGTGTGTGTGTGTGTGTGTGTGTGTGTGTGTGTGTGTGTGTGTGTGTGTGTGTGTGTGTGTGTGTGTGGTGTGTGTGTGTGTGTGTGTGTGTGTGTGTGTGTGTGTGTGTGTGTGTGTGTGTGGTGTGTGTGTGGTGGGTGTGTGTGTGTGTGTATATGTGTGTGTTTATATATATTTATTTATTTATTTATTTTGTGTCTTATAACAGTCGGTTCAACAGCAGCGTCCAGCGCGGGTGCTGCCATGAACACCTTGGCATCTCTGGGCACGCTGCAGGGTCTCACTGGCAGCTCTATGGGCCTCAACCTCAACGCTCTTACCAATAGCATCAGTGGTAAGAATGTCTGTTTTTAATATCTGGATAAAAGCTAATAGTTCCACACTAATTTCAATGCTACATTAAGAAATATTTGGGATTAGGGAGCAGCAAGACTTAAAAACCTTACTGTTTTGGTTTGCTGGACTGAAAGCAAATTTTGCTCTGTTCTTGCTGCTGCATGTTCAAGATAACCCACTTTATTTGGTACATCTGTGAAACATAATGTAAATCAATAGTCATAAATTCTATCTTTTTACGAAGATAATGAAACCTTTTGAGAGGTATTTATTCAACTATGTTTAGGGTTCAATGTTTGTCTGTTTTAGTTATTTGTTGTCTGCCGCAACGTCTCAAATTCCTGTGAGCTGGAATTCGCTAGAAACACGAAACTTGGGATAACTGGAAATTATGTTAATGTGCTTCTATAGAAATATGAACCCAATCGGCCACATGGTGGTGCTGTAATCAAGGCTTTAAAATGCAAACTTTGAAAGGCCATGCCCCCCACACAGTAAGTCCAATAGACTTGAAATTTCTCACACAGGTGCAGGTTAATGTGCTCGACAAAAAAACCCTCAAGCATCATTAAGGTCCGCCTAGAAAATCTCTGCCATTTTGAATTTTTTGAAAAACACCTTTTATGAGATGTCCTCCTACAGCGTAGCTCCGATTGCCACTACATTTTTAGTGAATGATCAATGGATCAATCTTATTAAAAGTTGTATAAAGCATGTCCATATCTTAATTAGTTTTCAAGAACTTCAAAAGGGGCGTGGCTCTGGACATAAATGAACACAAATCAGCAACCATAAGGCCAATCATCACAAAACTCACAGAGTATGTTCAAATAAGTGCCCCTGATATACCCAGACAGTTTAAAATACATATACCACTAGGAGGCGCTACAAGTGAAAGATAGGTGAGTAGCATTACACACATTTTACTATAAATCACATATTCATTGTCCAATCATCCCAATTCTTTCAGAATATACCTACCTAAACCACGCCCTGAAAGTTTCATTCAAATTGAACACCAGGGGGCGCTATAGCAAACAAACTGCAGGTAATATAGTGCAAATCGGGCTATAAATGACTAAATGTTTGTCTAATCAACACAAAACTTCCAGGAAATGTCTACATAATGACCTTACACATACACTGCAAGTCTCATTCAAATTGACCACTACGGGGTGCTTTAAATCCACAATAACTGGACGGGGAATGACGCAAATCAAGGTTTGAGCTTGGAATCACCGCTTTATTAGCAATTGTTTTTGTGTTGATCATCTGTTTTTGTCGTGAGCTGGACTGAGCTACATATCACAATGAATTTAAAACAAAGTGCACTGTTTGTCCAATCGTTACAAAGCTTGCAGGATATGTTTTATAACAACGTTGGCCCACATGTGTGAAATTACATTGAAGTCACTATTGAGAGAAAAAAAAAAAGGTTTAAAACCCGTGAATCGCCGCTTGCGGCTATTTTATTATTGAGGTTGTAATCTTCAGGATATTGACAGGTGTTTTGCCTGTCCCCATTTACAAATATGAGGGAGAAACAATATTAGTAACACATTTTATTATAATGCAGCCCAGAGTAACACCACCAATAACTACAACCTGAGTAATAAATGCATGAATGTAATTAACACTTAGGTAGCTTATGTTGCAGAGCTGTTGTTCTGTTTGTTTTTTTGCCCTGTGGTGGCCAAAAACTTGTAATTCCTCAATTTCTTTTGTAAGCTGCAAAATGTGGTATGAGTGTACAACCTATTTGTTTCTGTTTTCCAGGTATGGGGGCCATGAATGGAGGCCTGGGAGGCTCCATGGCCAACGGGTCAGCAGCCAGCTCCATGGACGCTCTGACCCAGGCCTACTCAGGGATGCAGCAGTACACCGCCTCCGCCCTGCCCTCCCTCTACGGCCAGTCTCTCCTGCAGCAAAGCATTGCTGGCGGCCAGAAGGAAGGTGAGCATTATCACTTTTGTTAAATAACATTAAATTGAGGATTGATTAATTGTCTGTGGGTGCATCTTAATACGTTTCTAACTTGAGTCTTGTCCGTTTTTCTTATTAAATGGAGTAGGGCCAGAGGGCGCCAACCTTTTCATCTACCACCTGCCCCAGGAGTTTGGGGACCAGGATCTGCTGCAGATGTTTATGCCTTTTGGAAATGTGGTTTCTGCCAAAGTCTTCATTGACAAGCAGACCAATCTGAGCAAGTGCTTTGGTAAGTCTTTTTGCACCACTGGGCCCTGAAGCCTTCTTTTATTGTGTACGTGCTAGGTAGTGTGGTGGATATTAGGGTTCTTAAATTATCTCTTCAGTTATTTTCAAACCTGTGACATGAGTCCTTTCCCCTTATTTATCATGCTCATTTTAAGGCATTGAACCTTCCCAGCAGTATTCTATAATACATCTTTTCATTGCAGCTTTAATGCTTTTTAATTATATGCAATCATTTAATACCGTTCTAGTATTTTGTAAAAACATTTAAGCTGTAACCAGTAAAATGTGTTACTGCTTGATAGATGACATAACCAGTTTTTCCAAAAAATATCCATCAATTTATTTATGCATTTAATGTTTGAGTTACTATTTAGCAAGTAGTGAGATTACCATGGAACCCAAATGATGCAACTTAAAGTTACCATAAGATATTGTCTTTTAAGAGTTAGTTTACTCATATTTAGAGCACTAAATACATTTTTTAGTTAATAAATCATATGTTCAGTTACTAAATTATAGGGTCATTTGTTTCTGGCCCCAGTCTTAAGTAATAATTGCAATGGCGTCTGTGATGTTATACAACATGCCCTTGAAGTACTAGGCAACATTCTTTTTAAATGTGAAAGGGTGTGTTAAAGTTCAAACAAGGTGTTAAATTGCTCTCTGTCTGTCTGTCTGTCTGTCTGTCTGTCTGTCTGTCTGTCTGTCTGTCTGTCTGTCTGTCTGTCTGTCTGTCTCTAACATGCGCCCTCCACCTCTTTGTTATCAGGGTTTGTCAGCTATGACAATCCTGTGTCCGCGCAAGCTGCCATCCAGGCCATGAATGGTTTCCAGATCGGAATGAAGAGGCTGAAGGTTCAGCTGAAGCGCTCCAAGAACGACAGCAAACCCTACTGATCCTAGCCCTGGGGCCTTCCCCCCACCCAGCTCTAATAATAGCACTGCTAGGGTAAGTTCACTCCAGCCATGGTCATCACAGCAGAGACTCAGGGGGGCAGGGGGGAAGGAGCCCACCACAGGAGGAGACATCACTCTAATCCTATTTAAAAAAAAAAAAAAAAAAAAAAAAAAAAATCTTTCCACATTTTACTGTATTTCATTCCTGCGGTTTTATCATGTAATTTGAGTCTGAGTAAATATTTTAATGTATATGATTATTTATGACTATCACAGGAGTCAGTGTTCACTGGAGGTATTTTGTGTCACTGTAGTTAGGGGAGACCATCAGGTGTGCGCCATTTCATTGCCTTCAGGTCAAGCTAGACAGGTTGACTAAGGATCAGTTTTTTTTAAGAAGGACTGAAGCCAGGCCACCTAGTCCCAGAGCTTCAACCTGTCTTTAGCTTTTTACATTTAGTCTGTCACGTTTGTTTGTCATTCTTAATGTGAAAATCTTTTGCACTCTAAATTCTTAGATCATGCTTCCCCCCCCCCCCCCCCCCCCCCTTCTTTCCCTCTTTTGTCTCCCACACTTTTTCTCTCATATCTAAGCCATTTTAAGCTAGGCTACCTCTATTTTCTCTATTAACAACCTCTTCCAGTCATTCCATCCATCCTCCAAGTCTCCCACTAGGGAGACTGGCTCTAGATGGATCTCTACTGGTGCCAAGTATACAGCATGTTGGACTCTCTGCCATATGTCCTGGTGGTGTCACTTGCTTAACTCTGTGTATTGTTTTTGTGTGTCAGGAGAGGAGGGGGGATGTCTACTGCACTGTCCTTAATGTATGTGGTGATTGGCATTGTTTTTGTTGTTTTTTGTGCCTCATGGCTAAACGATTCTTGTGCTGTGCCCCTAACTTTCTCTTCTCTCCTCTTTGTCTTCTCTCTCTCTCCTCGCTCTCTCTCGCTCTCTCTCTTCCTTTTGTGTTTTTGTTCCTTTTTTAGAACAAATCTCCATGCCTGTTTGCTCATCATTAGCCTAGCATGTCTTCATGATGTTGAAAGCCAAGCCAAACTCCTGGCCTCATCATCCCACCATTGTCTGTGATGTCTCTCTAAGCTCGCCTGACCAATACCTGGCCACCCACTGACCCTTGACCTTAGCTCAACCTGATTTTTCTGCATGTATATTCATTTTGTTTAGTTTTTTCTGTATAGAAATGTGACAAGTGGGAGAGAGGTCAAGCAAATCAATGTGAAAAATTGCCTGCGTGCATTCATTTAAGAGAACTTTTTTCGAACGTTTTTCCTTTTTTGCGACTGTTTTAAAAACCAACCTGTGGGATTTCGTATTTTTAATTTAGCTTTGTTTTTTTGTTTCTTTTTACCTCTCTCAGTAAAATTCACTTGAAAGTTGAATACAGGGATTGGCACAAGGCTGTACTATTTGGTGCCATTAGCAATATGTTGGCTTCTTTAAAAAAGAAAAAGAAAAAAAAAAGAGAAAATGCTACAGACCACTTTTCAACACTTTTGAAAGTCTGACCAGTAAAACCCCTCTCAGTGCTCTGTAATGATCTCTAGTACACTTTGCGGGCAGTGTGAAGATTTACACCAAGGCTATTTAAAAAATATATTTTCTTTTCATTTATAAAAATCCAGTGTATTTACCTTTTTTGAACTATTGATGGCACAATAAAAGGTACATTTGCTCTATTTAGAGAAATGACTACCTACATGAGTCAACTTTTTTAGAACTGATTCACAAATAGACAATCTGTGGTTTAAATGCACACTTAGATTACCTATATTTTATACCATTGAATCTATAGAAGTTTAACTAACCGAACCCAGGCAAAACTTTGGGTTTTTTGTAGATTATGTTGTAATGTCATCTGAGTGAGTGTGTGTGTGTGTGTGTGGGGGGGGGGGACTAAAATTGGTTTGATCAGCGTGACCGTCTGAGATTTATTTCTAGTAAATTAAAAACACTTTAAGTCTAAAAACTCCTCTGCATTAAATGTAATTTCAACATCTGGGAAACTATAAAATGTTTTCCATAAGGGTCACAGTATGTCGACTTAATTTTCTTTTCAGCGTTAAAGAAAAATTTAGTGTTCAACTTCCACGGTACGTCTTGTTGACTTTCTGTGAGTTTGTAATTAATTAATTAATGGATGTTTCACCTTGGTTTAGTTTGGATGCTTCATGTTGAAAGATGATTACAATGTCTGTTAATCATACAGATGCCAGACAATGTCTTTTTGTTCTAATTTGATGTTAAAGTGCCCATGTGTCAAACTCATTGTTTTTGAATTCACACGTTTTTCCCTGTAATATTACCTAGTTTTCTTTACACACACACACACACACAACACTTTGTGGTTGCAAATGTGGGAGCCCCTGAAGAAGAGATTACTTGGACACAACACACAACCTGTGGATCTCTGCACATTTTATAGACACACATACACTCTTGCTTTTTTATTTTTGCCGATTGTTCTTTTAAGTGACTTCCAGTGTCATGTTTCAGTCGTACACGATGCACAGCACATCAATACTAAATCCACCACGAATAGTGTTGGTTTACAAATACATTCCATTTTTTCAACACAAAGTTTACATTTAGTTTTTGCCGGGGTGGTATTTTGTCTGTTGTACTACATGTTGAGACAACCCTGGTAAAATAACCACTTCACTCCCAAAGAAGGGTTCCCTAAAACTGCGTACCTGGTGGCGCTAAAAAGTTGTCAACTCAGGGGCTTTTTTTGTGTGTGAAACTAGACACTCGCACAGGATTACGACAAAAATGCACAATTATTCACCATTTGACCTTTTCGGTTTGGTTTTTCTTTTCTCAAAATACATAAATATTCCAAAAGAAATATATATATATATAATGGTACCAAATTTGAAACTGAAAGTGCTCGAGGAAAGTGTTGTGGTTTTGTAAGGAAACATTAAGCACAATTGTGGGAGCTAATCACTTTTGCAGAATGGTGTGTGTGTGATTATAATCCCCAAATTTAAGGTACCACTGATTTAACTTTTTAATATGGGCATGTGCTTTTTACAGTGTTTTTTCTATCCAAATGCAATACAATATTCAAAGTGCCATATATACGTCTAGAAACTGCCTACACATCCTTATCAGGCCTTGGTTTAGAGATTGCTGCAGTTCGCCTTTTTTTGTCTATTTATGCCAGTGTAATCGAAAGCTCGTCACCTGCTCATGTCTCCCCCTCCCCCACTCCCCCCTCTTGTGTGTTGAGTTATTGGTAAATGTGTGTTGTGATGTACTCAATTTGAACAGTTGGTTAAAAGAAATTGTAGATAAACAATAAACTTCCCTATACATTTGAAGTTTAAACCTCTTTCTTAGTGAGTGTGAACACGTGTACTGTAACACTTTACATAAAAACGATGGGTGACCAGATGTGTCGGAGAATTTGTTTCAAAATCAAAGTAAAAAAACGAGCTTAAACTCAAGTTAACAAAAAAACGGCTTGAATGCCATGTTAAGATCTTGAAATGATAAATGTGCGTCAAACACTGAAATGGTTGCAGATCTGTGGTTAGTATGCAGTGTATGGTAAAGCGTTGCTGTGAATGAATAAAAAAGCACAATGTACAGTCCACAGCGGTTCTAACCGGAACTTGACTCACTTCAGGGGCTTCCATCACATATCCCGTTCAAGCTCTAACAATCACTTTTTTTGTTCAGTTTTCATATTCTGAAGTGCTATTTTTTTGACAAGTGTGGTAGCTTTGCATCTATATAGATATTGTCTTGATCCAAAAGAAAAGAGGAAAAAAAAAAAAATCTTTTCCTGTGTTTTTCCTTGTCTGATAATCGGTAGGACTTTGTTCATGTTCCACCAATAAGTTAATAGATGTTTTATCTTGTCTTGATGAAAGCCAAAGTGGGTGCATTTGGATATGATCTGTAATATGCATACAGTCCGGTTTGTTTTTTGTTTTTTTCTTCCTTCAGTCAATATTTTTTTTAAACTGGGTGGGATTAGGAAAAGGAAAAAAAAAAAAAAAAAGACATGCACAGGCTTTCCAATTTCTACAACTGGTTGTTCATATGTATTTTGTACCAGTGAAGCTTTTTATATTGGAAATTAAAGGAAAAAAAAAATCTATATTGGGAAAAAAAGAAAAATTGTCTGGCCTCTCAATGTGGCCTCGCCTTGACCAGGTCTTGAGTTGGGCCTCTTGGTGGTGTCAAGCAATTTTTTTTTTTTTTTGTGTGTTTTGTTTTTTTGTCTCTAAAAGATGCCTGATTTTGATTTTACTCGAATCTCTGTGTTTCTCTATTCGTTAATTAGTTTCCGTTTTGGGTAGGGGGGAATCTTCTAAATCGTGGTAAGTTTCATGTTAATATTTGTGCTGTCCACATAGTTTAATGGTCATCGGGATTTCAACAACTTCTGTGGATACTTGTCTTAGTTGAAGAGTTAACTGTTTAGTTTGAGCCTTGCTTTTTACCTGTGTAGAGTTTTCAGTTTCTTTTTCCCATAGCGGGGTGTGTAGCCGAAAGACTGTTCTTTTTTTTGGTCAATGTTTGTTCATGTGTGGTGTGTTTCTTTGCCTCTGTCTCCAAATTAAACCATTTCCCCTAATATGGACTGTGTGTCTTTGTGTGTTGTGCTTGTCCAGTGTTGTAAAGACATTTTACAAACCACCCCTCCCTCCCCCAGTGTGTCATGTCTCGCTAACTCGTTTCTCTTTGTTGTGCTTCTCTTTGCTTACTTTTGAGCAGTAACCGATGAAGGAAAGCAGGTTTATCTAAATCTTAATGTGAACCTCTAGGTGTCTGATGGGCTGGGGGCGGGTTGTCATAGGTAATTACTTTGGCATTTTATAAATGAAACCCATTCTACAACTAAATTAACGGTTGTGTGAAAACTAAATAAATCCTGTCAAAGTTTAATTAGCAGTCAACACCTTGAGTGTAGACTCGATAGTCTATAGATAGTTGATCAACAGTTTGACATTAGACCTGAAAATGATAGTCGGTCCTCAAATTAATTAGCCATCCTTTTGATAATGATTATTACACTAGATTCAGAAGATATTCTGTCATGACATGAAATAAAATATATGACATGAAATAAAATATATTTTGGTCTCAGATGTATTTTTGGCGAAGAAAACGAGTCCTTTGAAGATGTTAACTTTGGCTCTGCAAAATTGTGAAGACAATTTCTTTAACATTTTCAGAATTTTTTTTTTTTAAGATTATTTTTTTGGGGCATTTTAGGCCTTTAATTGACAGGACAGATAAGAACACGAAAGGGGAGAGAGAGGGGGGGGATGACATGCAGCAAAGGGCCACAGGCCGGACCCGAACCCGGGCCGGCTGCGCCGAGGAGCAAACCTCCACACACGGGCACCCGCTCCACCAACCGAGCCATCCGGGCGCCCATTTTCAGAAATATTGATAGACCAAATGATTAATCAATGATGGAAAGTATCATTTGGTGCAACCCTGAAAGCAAATGTTTCAAACATTTGTTGGTTCCAGTTTCTCAAATGTGAGGATTTTCTTTCCTTATGTGTAATACAATTTTATGTTGGATATAATTGGGGTTTGGAGGCATACCCCGCTCTGAGAATTTTTGGTTGTGAAAGCCCAGATTTGGTGGCCTCTGGCACATTCTAATGCCACAATTCCATCATATACTAATCTTAATAATTGCATATTTTAATTTGCCTACCAGATTGTAAATGTGGTGAATTATTGTAAAATACAATAAGGCTTCTTGTATATTTTAGCCCACAGCCTGTAAAAAGCTATTTATATTTAAAGCCACACATATTCCTGATCAGAACTTTTGTATTTAAGAATTATTAGACCTTATTTAGTATGTGTTATTAATTGACTCTTTCAATATAAGGTTTATCAAGACGTCACAATGATGGTTAATGTAGGCCCATTGCTACATAAACACACTCCTATCAGGCTACTGCAAGGAGTTTTATGACATGTTTTATTTTAAAAACATGATTGTGGGCATCTGACATTAGTTCGCAAAACGTGTTCTAGGAGTGTTTTAAACTAAGTTACAGTAAGGCTGCGTTTTCCTCATGAGCTAGTTCTGTTACTTCGACAACATTCCCTGTTCGAGTGTGTTTGCAGTGTATCTCAGAGATGGCTCTGCTGTAAAAAGATGTAAATAAAGATGTAGATGTAGATGCTTTCAGAGCAACTTGACAATTGCGTAGCGTTATAGAAATATCAGTCTAACATGGTATAATAAATCTATTTCTATTGGACAAAGGGAGCCTCGCCTACTGTGTATTTCACCCTCTAAGCAAGACACAATTGTAGCTTTTATCTGGACAACTGATATTAAAACCCGATGCTTACCAGTGTTTAGGATAGCTGATAAATGTTCTGCTTTCAAACACAATTGGAAAACATGTTTCATAATTTCATTATTTTTAGGTTAAATTGTCCTTTTATAAGGATTACATGGGAACATGATGACATTTCTGTGATGTCAATTATCAAAGCACATTTGTAAGTACTGGTCATTATTCACCTTGCTTGTCAAGTAAATGTAAAGTATGGCATGTTTGGGCAAGAAGACTTCATTCAGAAGTAAAACCTGAGGACCAACATTTCTACCATGGGAAAGTATAAACCAAATGTTTAATTTTCTCATGAAAAACAAGTATTTTAGAAGGTAAATCTGCATTTGGTATACATCTTTGTCTCTAAACACAAATTAGAGACGGGTCTTTAAAAAACAATATAATGATTTGCTTTTTAAAGTCTTGGAGGAAGAAATATGCAAAAATGTAATTCCTCATCTGTTTTTCCTTTGCAGCCTGTCTTAACAACAACTTGACTGACAAAGGTACCTGAAGATTTTCCTTCCCCAAGAAAGCTATATAAAGTAACTTATGACTAATGCTTCTTGTGCTTTATCTCTTTTTTTGCAAAGAAATGCTGTGAAATGAACTAAAGTATACCAGAAAATAGCAGACACTTGTTGTCTTACATTTTGCTTTATATCTTGGCATTATGTGGAAGCATTAAAAGTTTAATTTAAAAATACAAGAGCATGTCGGGTCAACATCTGGATAAAAATAAACAGTACAATATTTCTGTGTAACATCACTGGAAAACTATAGGCTACAATACATTTATGGTATGGGTAAATCCCTGTATTACGATGAATTTACTATAAATTACGAAATATTAAAAGTGTCCTTCCCCTATTAAAAACGATGGGAATCGTTCTGTTTGGATTCATGCTGTCAAATCAAAGTTAAAGCTGTTCTGGAACAATTCTCCTTTTGTGTCACAGGCAAATTATAGAAGCACAAGGCCATGTTTAAAACCTAGCGGGAAAATAATCGTTTAACACGTTTTCATTGCTCAGAAATAAGCGAAGGGTCAAATATTTTTATGTTAAATTGTCTCTGAAGCTCTGTAAATCTGGATATTTCCTCATTTTTTGATTTATTGGTGGTCTCCTGTATGTTATTAGACTAAGGATAATTTGAGAAAAGTGAATAACTTGAAAAAGCAACATATAGAAAAATAGAAAATTGTAAATTTCTTACCAAAACCACGTAAAATCGTGCTTTCCAACGTACAAATGTGGAGTCTGGAATATACAATAAACACATGAACGCAGCACTGATCTCGTACCTTGACACTTGCACTGCGTCACGGGGCTTGTCACTCCCTTTCTTTGTCTTTAACTGTCTATGGTCAAACCCCGATGTAAGTCGAGTGCAGATTTGAGTCGCGCATGCTCAGATGTAAACAGTTTACGGCATAACGTGTCATACCCGATGACCCATAGACAGTTTAAGAAAGACCGGCTCTGGTCGAGTGTAGATGTGAGTTGCACATGCTCAGATTTAAACGGTTTACAACATAACATGTCTAACTGAAATTCGTGAAATACATGAAGGAGTACCTCCAGTAGCCCTGTCACTCCCCGATGTACGTCGAATGCAGATATGAGTCGCGTCACTTTACGACGAGTGAAGATATGAGTTGTGCGCATGCGTCACTTTGAGACGAGTAAAGATATAAATTGTGCACATGCGTTACTTTGCGACAAGTAAAAAACTAGATGCTAACGAGAGACTTCTGTAATGGCAACACAGTAAAAAAGAACCTACTTAAGGAAGTTCTTTCACTGTTGGCTACAAGTTAGCAATCAAACACAACAAAGGTTGTCAGTTAAATGGCGTTTTGAGTTAACGTCAGCAAAGAAAAAACAATCATAGATAGCTATAACGTTTTTGAAAGGACTGCTAGCTTAGCTACAAGCTAGCAATCAAACAAAACGTAACGTTACATGAACCTCAGCCAATAGGCTTCCGATGCGTCGTCTCCTCCCATAGCGTTCCTCTCTCGCCAGTATGGCCGCCGTTCTGTAGCCGTTGGTGTGTGTGGACATAAAGATTATAGTTTTACACTTTTAAACAATGTCGGCTATACTTTTCCTTAAAAACTCGTTGAGCAAACTGCCCCCGAGTGTCGCTCGGCAGGTGGCTGGCTGTTGTTATCACACCGAGAGAGGTGTTTACGGATACCGACCCAAACTGACTGAGAGCCACCACAAGTTACGCGACCGCATCGCAGCACTAAATCAAGGTCAGTATGGGGTTAATTTACTATGTACGCAAATTAACATCACCCGATAAGAAGACGAGGTGCTGACGTAACGCTACTGACTAAGATACGTGCATTGAGTCTAATTTACAACGTTCGTTTTTTTTCCAGTGTTCATTGTGCAAAATATTATTCCAATTTAATTGTCGCTTGGCTGCTCGTTGTTGATTTATAGAGGATGGTTGTTGCAGTTAACGTTAGCCGAAGATGACGTTACACCAAGTGGCTGACACTGAAGTGTGTTTCAAAACAGGATTAGCTAAGCTAACCCTAACCCATGCTGACAGCGGCCTGTTGTCTTGCAGATCATGGTCTTGCCCGTCTGGTGGAGGCATACAGAGCACATGGACACAAGGCTGCTAAAATTAACCCCTTACTTCCCCAAAAGCCTGTTACTCACAGCGTCCCGGAGATAAACATGCTGACTGGCACCATCACAGGACCACTCAACACCTCAGGTAACGGTTACTGTGTTACATGACAGCTGTGGATGGAGACCTACAGAAAGCATACAGAAGTTGGGACATTGACAATCTCTCCTCCTTGAAATCTAGTTTTATTATTTGTATACATGCAACATAATGTCATTATTATATTTAATCACATTTTCTCATGCTTTGCAGGGTAAACTTCACTGATAGTGGTTCATTGATTGTGGTAGTTTTAGTTTAAGTTTTTGATCCTTTAATAGAACAATGTAAAATATTCCCATTAAAGTGTGATGTGTTAGTAGAAGTTTGTAAGTATCAGCAAAATAAAGTTTCAAAACCTCTGTGCTTTGTTTAATATTACTGATGCAATCATGTCTAAGTAGCATTATACTGCTGGTCAAGATGGAGCTAATTTTAACTATTTATAGAATGTTTGGCAGTTATTACAATGTATCGTATTTTGTCATTTGTATGTAAAATAATACACCTGTCCAATAAATGTAGAGGAGTAAAAAGTACAATATTCCCTTAAGAGTAGTGGAGGATAACTTTAAAGTAGCATTATATTAAAGTATTCAAGTAATGCACAAGAATGTCAAAATTGTATTTAATTACAATACTTGAATACATTTACTTTTAAAGTAAATTCCAGTTAAATTCCACCACAGTTAATAGTAATGTAGGCCTGTTGCCAAGTGAAAATGTAACTCTGAAAGAACAAATTTACAAAAAACTGGTAAACGTTGTAAAACAATTTATTCTTGTATATTTTCTAATATATATGAGTATTTGGTGAAGTGCTATTTTTTTTTTTAAGTGTACATTTAATTTTTTTATAAACCTAAGGATGGAAATGGTTGAATAATGGTATTACCTTTCACCTGAGGTTAAAATAAAAAATTTGAAAAGTCAGATAGTTAATTGCATTCACCAGTTACACCATGTATGGACTACTCCTTGATTAGAATAACGACTGTGGTGCTCTCAGTCCTGAGAAGTAAAACATGAAAATCGACGAACATAAAAATAACAGCACTCCCCTCTGTTCACTTTTCGGTACTATCACAACTCATTTAATGTGCTTCTGCAGGTCTACGGCACTTTGGCAAAGCAGAGGCTTCAGTGGAAGAAGTTCAGGCCTACCTGGAAGAAGCCTACTGTGGTCACCTGTCAGTGGAGACCAGCCAGCTGAGCAGCCTCGACGAGAGGGAGTGGCTTGCTGACCGCTTTGAGGAACTCAGGAAAAATAAATTCTCCCCAGAGGAGAGGAGGCAGCTGGCCAAGGTCATGCTGGAATCTCAGGTAGGGCCAAGAAGAAAGAAAAGGGTGCTAAAAATGTACTGTATTATTTCACAAATCTTATTACATGTTTTTTTGGTAATATTCTGTATTTTAATCCATCTGTTTCTTTACTTTTTCTTTCACCTCTTGTAGGAATTCGACCACTTTTTGGCCACCAAGTTTGCTACTGTGAAACGTTATGGAGGAGAAGGAGCAGAGAGCATGATGGCCTTCTTCTACGAGCTTTTCTTCCAGTTGGCCCACAGCGGAGTCACTGACATTGTCATCGGCATGCCCCACAGAGGCCGACTTAACCTCCTGACAGGCCTGCTGAAGTTCCCACCAGAGGTTAATTAGCCTTAGACAGCTACATTTAATGACACATGTACTTTCAAATTATCTGTGACCTGACAAGATTACCACATTTTCCGGACTATAAATCACATCAGTCCAAAAATGCATCCTGAAGAAGAAAAAAAACATTTATAGGTTTCATTTATTTAGAAATGTATTTTACAAAATCTAACACCAAGAACAGACATTTAATCTGGAACGGCAAGTTATTTAACTACACAATAGCAGAACAACAGGCTGAATATGTGTCCGGTATGTTAACCTAACACATTAAGTTATTCAGATGCACAATAGCATAAAGAACATATCTGGGAGGCTGAATATTGCACCGTTGTGACGAAAAGGGAGCTGAGCCAGAAGGCAAAGCTCTCAATCTACCGGTCAGGTTTTCTTCCAGTTTAGTCCGGAAAATCTGGCAGATTGTTTATATTGCATGACTGTAATCAAGAAGTAAACAGAAAGTCCCAGCCAGTTGACAAATTAACAAGGGTAAGATAACATCAACCCACAGTGTTCTTCCATCATTTCTCTCCCCAGCTCATGTTCCGTAAGATGCGTGGCCTCAGCGAGTACCCCGACACCTCGCCTGCCATCGGGGATGTTCTCTCCCACCTCACCTCTTCAGTGGAGCTGGATTTTGGAGCTGGGCACCCTATTCATGTGACCATGCTTCCCAACCCATCTCACCTCGAGGCGATCAACCCTGTGGCTCTTGGCAAAACCAGAGCCAGGCAGCAGCTCAGGAAGGAAGGAGACTATTCACCTGAAGACAACGCCCAGCCGGGGGACCAAGTCGTCTGTCTGCAGGTACACAACAACTTTACGAGAAGAAGATCAACAATTTATTACCTTGCCTTTATTTAATAGTAATGCAGGAGAGAATGAAAACATGGGGAGAGACAGAATTATGACATGTAATACAGGTCTCCTACCAGAATCCAATGGGGGAGGATATGGTTAATATATACATCCCCATAATCTGAAATTAATTGTCAATCAAAACAAATTGTAATGAAATGGGGTGGACTGTTGTATTCATTTTGGGTTTTGGAGTTTCATAGTTACACCATGTCAGTGATCAACCCATGTTGAGGAATAAGTCAGGAGGTGCTTAATTTTTGGCATTTATTGATGTTGATCGAGGAAAGATTAAGGTAGTCAGTACAGTTTAAACACAATGTGTTATTGGCAGCGTCATCCCCAACTCTGAGGTTCTGTGCCTTTTGGCTGATGCATGTATCCCTAGCACAAGCTGTCAAGTTTGTGTTTTATCAAGAAATTGATAGCGCCAAAACAAAAGCCGGTCATCTTTAGCCTAGTTCTGCAATGTATGCCAAACTGTGACAGGGCCCTTCCCCCTGTTTTCATCAACCTCCAAAAAGAGACAGTCCTGGAACAAAACATTCCCTTGTCCTACCAAGAGTGTATGGCTGCAACCTGGAGCGTCCTGTGTCATGCCATCCCATCTCATGCCATCTCGCCTGGTGCCATCACCGAGCTTCTACTTTTCAAAAGCTTACGTCTGCAATAAAATAATCTTGCGTCAGCTATTATGCTAATGAATAAAATACTTAAAATATGTCTACAAGAAAAATGCAGACTTTCATACTGATTAATGAAATACTTAAAAATATAAGTCTGT
>NC_045740.1:4369847-4420761 GCF_008692095.1 Etheostoma spectabile
ATGAAATAAATGCAGATTATAGGCAAACAAAAAAAATCCTTCTGCCATCCCGCCTGGTGCCTCTATGTCCCAAAGCTCCTACTTTTCAAAATAAAAGCTTGCGTCTGAAATAAAATACTTTAAAAATTTCTCTCTTACTTTTACTTTTCCAAGTAAACGCTTGCATCAACGATCATATAAAATACTTGAAATATTTGATGTTTTTTTAATTAAACGGTAACGGCAATCATACAAATGAATAAAATATGTCTACAAGAAAAATGCGGACTATCATACTGATGAAGAAAATACTTAAAAATATGTCCGTCCATAAAATAAATGCAGATTATAGGCAAACTAAAAAGTTCCTTCTATGGCTGCAACCTGGAGCCTCTCGTCTCATGCCTTCTCGCCATGTTGATAAGCAGTTGTATTTGCAGCAATGTTCCAGTGAAGTGTGAAAACAATATAGAATATAAAAATAGAAAGGAGTCTTGGAAAGAGTGTAACATGTTTTTTATAATCTTGTTCTTGTGTGTGCAGATCCTTATCCCTCCTCAGGATATCCCTCCTTTAGTTGGCAGAAATGGCTGCGTCGCTGATGCAGGTTTCATCCAATGTATGTTAACATCAGGGACACAACAATAACATCCAGAAATCAGCAAACTATATGTATGGCTGAAATTACTTTAACAGTTGATAACGTTTTTCAATTGATTGCAACAAACGTGGTTACGAACTTACCTGTGACTCCATCTGGAAAAAAATTCGTGATTTTGTATTTTTGATCCCCTATGAACTTACCGATGGACACACCTCGGCATGAGATGACATGGCATGAGACGGGCGGCATGACGTGGGAGGCTCCAGGCCCCAGCCATGCCCACGTCTATCATACATCTGTCTAGACTCTGAGGCTGTAGAGACACAAACATCTTCATACATGATGAGGTGTTGTTATTAAAGACTGGCCGAATGTTGTCGTCCCCTGACCTGTGACCTATGAATGACCTAAGCTTTGCCTTTGTCTCATCTTACCATAACATGGTGTTTCTGGAAATTCCACCACAGCCATGCATGCATATATATCACTGCATATAAAGTATTCCTATTCTTGTTTTAGTACCACTACCTGCAGTAATTAGTTGCCCAAAAGGAGCCATTTTGTTTTCTTTCTCCAGTCCTTTAGGTCACCTCCCTTTTACTGTCCATACCTAACCTTTGTCTATTTTTAAAGCATTCTTTCTAAATAACCAGTATACTTACTAGAATACTGGAATGAATACAATTTCTACTGTTGCCTACAAAATGTGGATCTCCAATAATAGACTTATCTAAATGTCGTCTTTACTCTTCTATTCTGATCCAGGGTTCATACTAATGGCACTTAACCTCTCTGGGCCTGGTTTTAGAAGTCATTATCAAACCGTCCTGCAGTTTTACTAAAAGCTCAGGACAATCTCTGTTGTCTTCTCCACAGGTCCATGGTGACGGCGCTTTCCCTGGCCAAGGAATTGTTCCAGAAACGTTGACCCTTTCAAACCTCCCTCACTACAGAGTCGGTGGGAGCATCCATCTCATTGTGAACAACCAAGTGGGTTACACCACTCCATCCGAGAGAGCGAGATCCTCTTTGTACTGTAGTGATGTTGGTCAGTGAAACATATCAAAATAATTAATTAAGTGTGTGTGTGTGTGTGTGTGTGTGTGTGTGTGTGTGTGTGTGTGTGTGTGTGTGTTGGTTGTGTGGTAGATATATAATATATATATATTATAATATATTGTATAATATATATATATAGTAGTATATATATATATATATATATATATATATATATGAGATGCACCGATTGATCGGCCAGTGACCGGAATTGGCGTTTTATGATGATCACTCGTGTCTCTTACAAGTATAGTTGGTTCTCTATACGTGTCGTACTCATGAACTTGCTGTTTCATTGTCTAAAATATTGTTGTTCCTGATCATTTACATGCTTATCTTAATAAATGATGGATGTAGATTTAGACAACCAAGGCGATGTAATCATTATGCCGTGCTGCTGGCTAGGTACTAAGGTTAGTCTGCAATCATTGACATCAACAGTCAACAACAATGTTCATTATTGGCACGTACTAAATACTAATGCTTATCAAAATAAATAATGGTTGTTTTGAGAGAACCAAGGCACTGTATTCACAGTGTTTGTAGTAACGTTATGTAGGCATATAGCGATATACAGTGGCAGCGTTCTTAATACACCCATGCTATCTACCGCTGATGTTAGCCAATAGCCCCGGTAGTTTGGGAAACGCTAATGGCTTTACTTCCACGTTAATGTATTGAGTGAATTACAACCATTAGTTATATCCATTATTACAGCTACAGAACCTCGGGTGAACCGTCATATGAGCATGTGCAATACATGGCAACATGGGCGGGTGTAGTCCAACGGGTCTGCTGGCGTTCATTATGAACGTTTATCATGCCTAGTTTAATAACTCTGGGTTTGGTTACTACCTGTTTCCATACAGAAGTTTAGTTATCTAAATATATTAAAAAAAAACAGTTGGATAGTGGATAGATTGGAAGAATATATATATATGTATATATATATATATATATATATATATATATATATATATATATATATAGTTCTACTTTCTTATCAAGCATAGACATCTCTGTCAAAATATATGCACATATGTGCCTTTGAAAAGGTGAAACCTATTTTAATTGCCCTATTTTAATTGTTTTAATTGTAAAAGCGTGTTAAGAAACACATTAACACAGTTCATGTGGCCTGTTATAATCTGAAAGTTATTGTCACATTTGTTACACAGGTAAGATGGTGAACTGTGCTGTGATCCACGTAAACGGCGATGATGCAGAGGAGGTGCTGCGGGCCACAAGGCTGGCTGTGGACTATCAGAGGCTTTTTAGGAAAGACGTCATCGTTGACCTGATCTGCTACCGTCAGTGGGGCCACAATGAGCTGGACGAGCCTGGTTTCACCAACCCAGCCATGTACAAGATCATCCGGTCAGTTCTATTTACCTTGTTTACTTTGTATCACAACGTATTTTCACTTTAAAAGTTACCGTAGCACATAAAGCATATTTCTTAGGGTTCTTTTGCAGATGCTAAAACTCTCTCGACGGCACACTTGCACACAAACTACGCCCTAAGTAATTCCTTAAAAGAGTTACTTGTGTGACACATTTTAGTTAAATAAAATCTTAAAAATACATCTCCATCTCCAGGCAATTTAGCGAGCTAAGGAAACCCTGCAAGCGTAGCAGATGGCAACAGTACCACTGGAAGTCGCATCTTGACTGACATAAGAAATTGCTTTGAGTGTCTTCAAATTCCATTTGGAGATTTCAAGATTTTAGCCTTTTTTTTAATTCTTTGCCAACATAGAGTAAAACCAAGAAAGTTGTTTGCCTGAAGCAATTCTGAATCATTTGTATAGGTTAAAAAATTGTTTGTTCCCCCACAGACATATTGTGTAATATACTGGTGAATGACACAAACATTGTTGCATCCTCACAGATCCCGTAAGAGCGTCCCTGACTACTACTCAGACCAGCTGATCTCTGAGGGTCTGATGACCGATGTCGAGCGTGACGTGATCAAGTCCCAACACTACAGCATGCTAAACGACAAGCTGTCTAACATGACCCTGTACAGCCCTCCACCCACCAACCTGCAGGGCCGTTGGGGGGATCTGGTGGAACCACAGGCCAGAGTCACCACCTGGGACACAGGTGTCCCCGTTCCCCTGCTGCAGTTTGTAGGAGCAAAATCTGTGGACATCCCTGAGCAAATCCAGCTGCACAGCCACCTTGGAAAGACCCATGCACAGGTGGACCATCGTTTCTGTAATTTCTATTGGATTGTCTGTTGTTGACATGGCAGCAACAAGATGATGTTATCCTCCTGTGTGAACTCAGGCTCGGTTAAACAAATTAGAAGAAGGGACCAAACTGGACTGGTCCACAGCAGAGGCCTTGGCTTTTGGCTCTCTCCTCTGCCAAGGTCAGTGTTAGGCAGAAAATATTGTACACCAGATCAAATATAAGAATCATGGAGTATTTATTTATGATTGCTTATTTATTGATTATTGCTGTCAAGAAATGGATTTGTAGATTTAAAATGATTGTTGTTACAGGCTTTAACATTCGAATCAGCGGACAGGATGTTGGAAGAGGCACGTTCAGTCAGCGACACGCCATGGTGGTGTGTCAGGAGACTAATGACATGTACATCCCTCTGAACCACATCAGCCCTCAACAGACTGGCTTCTTGGAGGTAAAATCCATATAAAACAGATAAAACATCAGTGTTAACAAAATATGTTTAAAGCATGACATATTTATATCCTTAATTCTTAAATTAAAGCTGCTAGCAGTGTTGGACGGGCCCTCGCACCTCGACCATGTCGGGGTTACCGGCGGACGCCGCTCCTTTCTGCCGAGCATTTGTGTACGGGCATGGTCAAAATGCAGGGGCTAGCTCAATATTACTTCTAGGCCACACATGGTAAATTTACTGTAAATCAGTTGATGTTTGTCATACTGTGTAAGGCTGATTTCCTGTTGCTAGCAGCTGGTGCTATGACTATGAGTCACTATTTCCTGTAGATGTCCTCAGGCCTGGACCTTTGTCAATCACAAGACATTTTGGGCAGAATGGCCAATGTACACTGTAGTTACAACAACTTCATCAAGAAATGCGCTAAATAGCCTCCCTCCCCACTCCGTTTGATGAGAAGTCTGTCTTTTAATAACTTCTCACTTTATAGTCTTAAGATTTCACGGACCAAAGTTGAAGTCTATTGGCTGAAATCTCTAGGAAGGAGTTTTTCAAAATGGCGGACTTCCTGTTGAGTTTAGGGTGGGGCTCCAAGAGGTTTTTTTATACGTGTTACCATGGTAGAATATGTGTGCCGATTGTCATTAGTCCACCTGAAATGTACAGCAGGAGCTCAATTAAAAAAAATAAAAAAAAAAATAAAGAAAAGAAAGTTTTGTATGGGGCGCTAGCGAGCCATTTGCACCCCATTTCTGTGTGTGTGTTGTGGTGTGTGTGTGTGTGTGTGTGTGTGTGTGTGGTGTGTGTGGTGTGTGTGTGTGTGTGTGTGTGTGTGTGTGTGTGTGGGTGTGGTGTGTGTGTGTGTGTGTGTGTGTGTGTGTGTGTGTGTGTGTGTGTGTGTGGTGTGTGTGTGTGGTGTGTGTTGTGTGTGTGTGTGTATTTTTAGGTGTGTAACAGCCCACTGTCTGAGGAGGCGGTGCTTGGATTTGAGTATGGTATGAGTATCGCGCAGCCGAAGCTCCTTCCCATCTGGGAGGCTCAGTTTGGAGATTTCTTCAACGGAGCACAGATCATCTTTGATGCCTTTCTCACTGGAGGTACACTCTGACCACACTTATGCTATCAACAGATTCACAATTACACTTATCATACATATCTTGAAAACTCTTCACATGTCAGATGTGAAACTGCTGTGTCCCCAGGTGAAGCCAAGTGGCTGTTACAAAGTGGGATGGTGATCCTGTTGCCTCACGGCTATGATGGAGCCGGACCCGAACACTCATCCTGTCGTATGGAGCGCTTCCTCCAGGTCTGTGGGACTGAAATGTAAATGTCACTTTCTGAGCACTTTGTGATTTTGTGTTGAAAGCCACGTCAAAATCCCAGTAGTAATTGGAACTGGGCGACGATATGTTAGACTTGGCACTTAATATTACGTTACTGCCTGAAAATCAAACATGGATGCCTTTGGTCAGCCAAAGTTTGTTGTTCAAAGAAACACGCCGACTTATTGAGACTTTACCTTATTCACCGTATCCCCCAGAGTTAGATAAGTCCATACATACCCTCCTCATCTCTGTGCATGTCATAACTCTGTCTGACGCACCCACCACTTGCCTAGCTCAGCACAGATAATGGCAGTAAATGGCTCTATTTATTAAATACACCCCTTCAGAAAAGGTGAAACATTTGTACTACATCAGAAAAATTAGAACTAATTTTCATTGAAATTGTTTATTGTAGAGGGCTGCACAATAACGTTGTTGAATATCGCAATAACACTATTACTTGCGATAAACAAACAGATAATACAGTGTACTCAGTTCTGCATTTCTGCTGCTTTAAGTATTCTGCAAAAATACAACCAAACGCTTGTTAAATTTAAAACAAATAAAAGGAAGTCATTTCTAACATTATTTTATTGAACAAGTTGAATGTTGAATTGAACATAAAAGGCACCACTTAAAAAAAATGATAGTTACATTTTAATTTCCTGTTTTTCACTGATATTTTCTTTCAACTAACACATAAAATCTTGCATTGTCTAGTGCGATATGTTGCAGCCTTTTGTGATATGCATATTGCGCTAGTTGATATTGCGATGACTATAAAAAAAAAAAGTCAGATGGCTGTCAGATTGTTAAGGGGTTAGGAATCATCATTTTGCGTCATCACTGACAGCTTTAGTGTGACACGACAGTAATCTTTTGATTAGTTATTTAAAGCACTGCTCTGTCTCGGCCGTTATATGTTAGTTGCTTTACAGGTTTAAGTTTGGATGTTTCTTGCCTAGATGTGTGTGTTCAACCAGCAGCTTTCTAATTGGTAATTGGTTTTTACCGTAGTTGTAAATTATTCCTAACTTGTCCTTTTTTGTCTCTTAGATGTGTGACAGTAAAGAAGAGGGTGTGGACGGTGACAACGTGAACATGGCTGTGGTCAACCCAACCACTTCTGCTCAGTACTTCCACCTGCTGAGGAGACAAATGATCCGGAACTTCCGCAAACCTCTTATTGTGGTTGGACCCAAGACACTGCTCAGATTTTCTGTAAGCACTGTAGAAACGTATAACATTTCTAACTCCCTTTTACAGCTATTTCCATGCAAGTGGCTAAATAATGTGTGTTGTTTTCACAGGGGGCAGCATCCAGTCTGACTGCAATGACACCAGGAACATCTTTTAGACCAGTGTTGGGTGATACTTCAGTCCCAGCAGAAAGGTAAAGAATGATTCAAAATGTATCCTGAAGTGTGTCCTCAATGTGGTGAAATACTGTATATTTAAGACATAAATCAAATTGCAAGGCTTCAGATGTCAATGCAGTGTTCATAGACTACTTCTCTTAAACAATAGTTATGTCGTTGGTTGTTTTGAATTGTCCTTTTAGAAAAACCTGCCTAACGTGGAATACATTTAAAAAAGCATAACCCATACATTAAGCCCACTCGTTTTTATGCTATGCAGTGTCCAGAGGGTGGTGCTGTGCTCAGGGAAACATTACTATGCCCTCCTGAAACAGAGGGAGACATCAGCAGCCAATCAAAACACAGCACTCATCCGTGTGGAGGAGCTATGTCCGTTCCCACTGGACGCTCTGCAGCAGGAGCTAAAAAAATACCCCAACGCTAAAGGTATGTGTAGGACCTCCGCCTACCATTCGTACGCACACTGACTTTATGAGTGCCATCACAACAACAGCAGTTGATTTCAGTCCAGTCATTGACGAAAAGTTCATTTCTTTATTTTTTGTTTAGGTTTATGTCTGCACTGCTGTATTACAAGCAAACCACGACTCGCTTTATGAACAAGTTAACATTTTCACAACATTGTTGTTGTGGACACTTCAGCGTGAAGTACTTGACTGTGTTTCTCACCATACATTACCATTTCTGGCCTTTACATCACTTCAAAATCAAAGAAGAAACATAGTAGAGGACAAATTAACAGCCACTACAAAAATTCCGCAGTAAAAACAAACGTGCTAAAGCTCATAATATGTAATTTAAGACTGCAACTGAGGACTGTTTATATGATTAGTTATTTACAATATCAATTAATCTACTTTCATGTGCCTCAGTTGCTGACACACGCTGAAAAGTCTTAGGTCTAGGTCTTGCTAAAACGTTATGTTTGTCATAATGTCATTCAATTCTCGCTATATGTTCATGGTGTGGCACATTTTTTTGTAACTGTCCTGATAATTCACAAATGTCTCAGTCTTAATTCAAAATGAGAAATGTCCATTCATTGACAACAGAAATAAATTTCAGTTGTATCATTCACTACTTGAAAGAAAGGGATTTTTCATCAATGCTCTCAATATAGCCATCTAAATTTGACCATCAGGCACAAAAAACCATTACAAAACTTTACAAAAAGTCTATTTTCAAAACTTGATAATGATCTCAATGAAATATGTAAAAAAAAACAATTACAAAAGCAGCTCCTTAAGTGAGTCACCGGAAGTTTAGTGCCATTGAGCAGTGTGTGGCAACTTCACAATAGAAGTCTGATAGTCGCCACTATTATTACCGAGTTCTCAAGAACACATTACACAACTCACAAGGGACCATAAATCTGTCAAACAAAAAACTCAAGTATGAAGCTTCACCAGACTGGTAGTCACTGCAGGGCTATTGTATCAAGTGTCTCTGTTATTTCGTCCAGCCTCTGAAGTTCAGTGAGTGTCAGTCTAGACCATAGACCGTTAACGGTCTATGGTCTAGACTTTGACTGAAATGTTGTCATTTTGTTATGCAAGACTTTCCCAGTCTGAGAAACTAAAGGCTATCTGTGTCGACATCCTTGTCTTTATCCATCATTCTTTGAATTTGTGGGTTGTTAAGTGTATTTACTGAAGAGGATTTTTGCTCTTCTAATGAACCGCAACACAGTTATGACACATCGGAAGAAGAGGAGGCCGTTTTCACATAGAGAGCTTCTCCTAATAAAGGACCAGTGTGTAGGATTTAGCGGTATCTAGCGGGGATCACCTTCCCTCATCGCTCCCTTTCCAAGTTTGTCTGAGAACCCTGTTCAGTCAAACAGTTCGCCCTCAAATTTGCGTCTGAATTTGTCGTCAGCTAATTGGAAATGGTGTTTGGCAAAGGCAGCCAAAAACAAAAATAGAAGAGCTTCAACACAAATGTGTACACTGTCAATGAATCTGCTGATTATGTTTAGGATCGATCAATCAATAATAAAAACGACCTTCACTATATTCCGGCATCCAAGGTGACATATTATATTTTTGGTTTAGCTGTCCAACAACCAAGGATATTCAATTTACTATAAGAGACTTAGAAAACTAGCAATATTCATACATGAGGAGCTGGAACAATTAATCCATTATCAAAATTGTTGCTGATTATCTTTTCTGTAAAACAACAAACTAACAAATTAACTAATATACGTTATACAAATTAAGCTGCCTAATAATTCCATCTTAAAACATTTTTTAAAGAATCATACTTACCTTTTTTTTTATTATTATTTATTGTCCCCGTCAAGACAAATGGAGTAAACCACTTGAAATTCTGTTGAGTGAAGGTACTGTATGTTCCAAGACTGAAGTTTTAGTTGTTTGCGTTATTACAAATGTCATTGAAAAGTGACATTTAAAAGTTCAGGTTTTACTTTCGGCTCTCTATTTCATTGTTCTCACCTCCACAAACACACTGAATCCAGTTTCAGTTGGATCTGGATCAAACCCTCTGTGGTTAAAGGGCCAAAGAGAAACTCCCTAAACTAGACAACAAGTCAAAACACTGAGTGTCCTCTTTTACTTTCTATGTGAAGTGGGGTGGCAGTAGCTCAGTCCGTAGGGAGTTGGATTGGCAACCGGAGGGTCGCCGTCCCCGTTCGGACCAAAGTACGGAGTGTGGACTGGTAGCTGGAGAGATGCCAGTTCACTTCCTGGGCACTGCCAAGGTGCTCTTGAGCAAGGCATCGAACCCCCTCAACCGATCAGGGTACTGGTCCAGCACTGGTAGCCCACTCACTCTGACATCTCTCCATTAGTGCATGTATAGGTACTGTGCATGTGTCTGAATTTCAGGCCTGTGTGTAGTGTGTAATAACAGTGTAAATTGTAATTTCCACATAGGGAATCACTAAAGAGTATAAATTAAATTGTTATTATTAAATGTTTTAATTCCTGACAGAGTTTATTTGGAGTCAGGAAGAGCCCCAGAACATGGGTCCCTGGTCTTTTGTAGCACCCAGGTTTGAGAAGCAGCTGGCCTGCAAGGTGAGTAGTCAAATAATCTAATTTACAATATGAAGCCTAATGGTTCTGAAATTAATTGTTAATATTACACATACTAGAGCGTCTCTTCTATCTTTCTCAGCTTCGATTAGTGAGCCGACCTGCTCTGCCCGCCCCTGCTGTCGGTATCGGGACTCTCCATCACCAGCAGCAGGAGGCCATCCTCACTGCTACCTTCTCTTAAGACTCAACAAGACTGGGAACTAAAATAACCAGTAAACTAGCACCACACTACATGCTGGTATCTGCTATAGTCCTCCAAACCATTGTTGCTAAATGTGCTGCAAGGCAGATACACGGTACCTTTTTAGACAATGTGGCTGTTGCGTTTAAAAAAACATCCACCTACAAGCAGTGTGCAATATTGCACATGCAGACCTAACGCTTAATAATATTACGAACAAATTTAACGCTAGTTTTGAAGATAACGTTAATTTTAGTTGTATTATCACAGTCAAACACAGGTTTTAATTATTATGTTTATGGTTGGAAAGAAATGCCTGAATTAATGTCTGCTTGTTTCTAAAGTTGTCCCCCCTTTCTCTTATTTACTATGCCTTTCATTTTATGTGTTCCGTGGCAAGGTACAACGGTAAGAAGGATAACTGTGAATCGAGGCCTTAGAGACCATGTTTACAATGTGATGGAAGTAAAGAATCACTGTAAGCTGAACATTGCATTTGTAGCTCTGGGGATTGCATCTTACCTGTGTCGAACCGGTTCAAGCTCCATGTTTTAGGAATCAAAACTGTTTAGTTGCCTAATGAATTCAGTCTGCACACATTTTCTATTTCTTTTTCTTTTTACTGTTCTGAACAGAAAATATCAGTATAGGCTGTTAGAAATATCCTTGAAATATTTATGCAAGAACAGGGAGTACTTGAACTGGATTTCTGAAAAGACAAAAAAAAGAGTTGTCTAGATTTTGAATGTTGCTTATCCAACCTCGAGTTAGATGTATGTGGACATGTCACTGTACCAATTTAAGGTAAGAAGTACTTGATTATTATGTAATCATGGTTCAAACTAAGACTTAAATTGAAAAATAAAGGCATTAAAGGGCTTATGTAAATAAAGCAAATCAGATGTATTTTAAATGGAAGTATTTTCAAATAAATATATTTTCATGTCATGTTTCTTTTCTCCTTATCTTGTGCTCGTATACATGCCTGTTAAGTTAGACTTAATGTAATGTGAAAATAGGTTATTAGAGAGATAGATAGATCTGTTTTTTTTCCCACACAGTCTTTCTTGTCAAAACAATCATCAGGGAATTCTCCCGGTGCTCCCTGTAGCCAGTCCAGACTTGAGACCGAGTGGACATACATGCACATTTATACGGACATTTACAAGGCTTCAAAAAGGCAAAACATGTAGGAAAGTTTAAGGGGGCCAAGGGTCACCTGGTGGCATGGGCCCCCATTAAACCTGGCTACGCCCCTGCCTTTAAATCCCAACTCGTATTAAAATGAAGCCATCCATATGCGCAACAAACACGAGACTTGGCGAGACATGTGTTCTCAGTAGAAACACAGGCTCTGATCAGTCAAGCAGAGTTTCCACCGGGCCGTTGATTTGGTGCAATGCGAACACTTAAATCGTTGATGGTGCACGCTGTCAGATAGACAGGCGGGAGCAGCAACCTCCCACTCCTCCTATTGCTATAACAACCACAGGGCGGTCGGTGGGACTCGTTAGCACACAGCAGCTCGGATGCGACTGCCAAGTGTCATCCTGCAAGTTAGCCCGACCTCAGCTCACTGCATCACCGCTTTGACACTGACTGAATCCCGCCCGCCCGCCCGCCCGGGGAGGAGGGGGAGAGCCAGTGTCCCCCCGTCACAGTGATCTGAACTCAGACTCGGAATCCGCTACGTCAAACAGATTAGTCTAATAACCTCTCGGGGTAGGACATATACCTCCAATCTCTGGGCTTGCCTTGCTGCATGCATGGGCTAAGGAAGCAACATAGTGTGACAAATAGCCAGAAAAGCCTTTGGCGAAGTACAGAAGTGCACTACTTTTCTTTTTTCTTTTTTTTGTGTGCGAGTGAGACGAGTGTGGTGATCCTCCGGCAGCGTCTCCTCTTCTCTCCCCACCCCTGGTGCGAAATGGCGAAAGAAAACGGCGAGTCCAGCGATGGATCTTGGAAAAAGCATGTCGATGATATCAAGAAGATATTTGACTTCAAGGAAGTCCTCGGGACGTGAGTAACCAGATAACGCAGCCTACAGAAACTTTGTATCCAGTTGTGTAAATTAGCGCCAGACAACAATGTCACATCGCACCGATTAACGGAAATGAAAAGCAGACTGACAGCTGTTGAATCTCCGTAGAATCAACCGCGAACTGCTCGACACAAAGAGAAAGGGCCGTTTGAACTTACAGCCCTCAGAAAGAGAGATTGTTTTTTTGTTTTTGTTTTATTTAAATCAGTTAATTTTTCAAGGAGTGGAAATAACCGTCCATGAGGCACAATAATAATGCGTGAAGTCAGACACGCGTGATGCCCCTCGTTATGTCACAGTTCATTTAAAAACTACTGCAGCGTGTTTTTATTCTCCCCCAGGGCTGAAGCATGCACATGTAGCTACAGAACAGGCAGCCATTTATTTTGGGGTCGTTTTGTACAACGTGATATATACAACTATGACAAAGACAGCAGGGCGTATTTACATACACAAGTGATAAAATTAGCTCCCAAATTAAGGGACCATCTGTGACTAGTTTATGTTCTTATGCTCAATCCCTTTCTTCTTTAAACAGAAGGGCACATTTTAGCCAAGAAACGTTATGTCTGGCTTTACAGACAGATACTAGCTTGTCCAGTAAACACTTATGAGAATCGGTTTCATCTGTTTAGGGACTTTGGTTGAAGTTGCCCATTACCACAGAGCAGACAAATTCCTGAGTTTATTTTGGTCCACTGTTAGTGCTCCTTGTCTTTTCTTTTTTTGAATAAGTTATGCTGCATACAGAGAGCTTAGTTTCCCCCTGAATGGAAGACCCTAAACTGCTAAAGGTCTCTTGTGCTATCAGTATATCTCTCATTTTCCCTGCTGGTTTTGTCCCCCAAAGACATGTTGTCTTCTGACTGAGTGGAAATGAACGCAGTGATGTTTGTATTGTTGTTGGAGATTCGGGGAAGGGCCACGTCCAGGAAGGGCTCTCCCTGGAGAAATATGTTTTTTTATTTTTTATTTTTTATTTGGATTCAGAAACTAGTGTAAAATTCAGCAACAAAAATGGCTTCTAGACTCGCTGTGTTTGTAGCTAAACCGACACATTGTGGTTCACTGTTGTAATATATGCAACCTCATCTTGTGTAAATTTAATAATCTGTGTTTACTTTATCATCTTACCGTTTTGGGCTGCTTGGCATGAGTCCAGACATGTTTTTCATGAGGATCATAAAATTCTCATACAGATTGGTGATTCATAAAGCACACTTGACACTTCATCTGTTCTACTAAACAGTCAGATATTACTACCTGGAGGCTGTTCCGATTTCCCCAAGGCTTTCATCTGTGTGTGAAGCGCCTCTGAATAACACTGGTGAATCATTGTGATTTACTGTCCACATAATGGCCAGGTTGGAGTAACACACATCCCTCGCCTACTACCTCAGCGCACATTTCCGGGGCCAGTTTGTCACGGTTTGGACATTTAGTTACATGTTGTACAGCTTCCTGATTGACTTTAGGAAGGCCCATTTACCAGTTCCTGTGTGTCTTAATCAGGGAGTTCCTTGTCACTGCACAACAGGGTTCACAGCAGGCCACCTGGGATAGAGAAGCCCCGCAGCTTTGCTTGAGGATTAGAAATAGACAAGTAGTGTTGGCCAGAAGAACACACATAGATTATCCTCCTCCTGCTGCTCCACTTTTCAGCTGTAGCTTCCTCATCAGGAAGTGGAGTGGAAGAACATTAACACAAGTATTAGTAAAAGTTTACTTGAGTATTTCCATTTTATATGACTTTATACTCTGTACTACACTACATTTCAGAGAGGCAAACGTCGTACTTTACTACATTTCTTTTGTACATTATGAAATATGATGCATTCTTATAGATAAAAAAAATACCCAACCGTCTAAAGCAGTTGAAATTAGCCTCACCCCCACCAGCTACATCACTAAAATCAGTAATAATAATCAAATATTAAACAATACAAAACTGCTGCACAGAGATTTGATGTCAACAGCAGCTGGAGGCCAGACCATCTGTGTGAACGTTATGACTGATTAGATATCGATAGGAGCTTTGCTCACACTTCTTCTCTGAGTTTTCTTGCAGTAGCTGTCATGAGCTAATGAGATCTTTGCCACTGAAGCCATTCCTCCCACCTTACATCAACTTTGCCTTGTGGCTAATTTCAGAGCCTTAAGCTCCTGATACTCTGAAAACAAATTAAGTAGCCTGACTACAGGCACCTTCAGAGATCCCAGTAGACAAGTGTTGTAAATGTGCAGCAGAAAGGGGGTTGCTACTCAGTCAGGATGTTGAGATACTTTTTTATCATCATCCTAGATCCGACTGATTTGGAGGATGAACCAATTCTCTTTCTGATAACCAGAGTAGCTGTTGATACTGAGTACTGCTTAGATACTAGTTTTTCCCAATTTTAAAATCTGTGTACTTCACTGAACATGCCACTCATTAGCATCATTTTTACGTCGGATAACATGATGAGTGTTGTGGCTCTCAAATCTGCGTCAGCGACCGTCGCGGAAACATGAACAAAGAAAACTGTAGGCTGTTTAATGTGGATAAGTCACATCATGGCAAATACTGCATCTGGTTAAAAAGGTCTGTGTCACTGATAATTGAATAGGCTGATATATCCGCCAATATTAGCTTATCATCGATATATTGTTAACTATGTATTTTGGCCAATAAATAACAAAAAATTGCAGAAACGCCAAAGATGTGTTTGAGGTCATTAAGAAACCGTGTCTCATTTATACATTCAGCCGTTACGGACAACATAGTCATTCATTCAGAAATTGGTTTCTGTCCACATGTTGAATGTAAATCCAACATTCACTCTCCTTTTTAAGCTCTGTTTTTGGTCTCATCCAATTTCTGAGGGAATTATCTTACTCTTTAGTTGGTAAATGCTCCACCGTGTTCACTAGCTAGTGCTTTACTCTGTCTGCTGTTTGGTGCTGAGCAGGTAGCGTACAACAGCGAAAGATGCGGGCCGGACAGCTAAACAATGGGCTGAAAGATGCTAAAACACTCTGTAGAGTGGAGTGGGTTCTTCACTACGAGCAACTATGTGATCTATTTTTAATAAAGAAATATTGATTATAGAAAAAATAATATTGTTATCAGTCTTTAAAATCCAGTATGGATTCTTTTTTACGTCATACTTAACTCAGGAAAATCACTTGAAGAATGCACATTTTATTTATTTAGATGTTATGTCAAATGTCATTTATGTAAATGGCTGAAAACCAGTCCACAAATGATGCTTTCTAGTTTCCTCTTCTCTTTGTCATGTTTTTCCAGAATCCCACTTCCTGAGATTAAATTGCCAAAGCTGTCCTCTGTTAGCTCCCACTGTAGACCACACAGAGCTTAGCTAAGTCATGTCACTTAATGCCCCCTAAAGCTGCATCTTTATGATTCTTTTTGCAATCAAAGAGGAAAATTACACTTTTTGTGTTTGATATTAATAAATAAACTGTCTCTACGTTAGATATTAAACCAACCCTGGCTGTAACAAAGCTCTATTCTTTCTGAAACACAGCTTGCGTAGGTCTTTGATGCAGTAAAAATGGCAGCTAGGCAACTAGAATGATGGAAGTCCTTGGTTGCTCCCTCTGAAGAAGACACTGCCTACTTCCCACCACCACCACTGTCCTCCAGCTACATTCACTGTGGGTGGAGATAGTTTGTCACTGACCATAATAATGGAGAGTCAAATTTCCATTTGTATTCATGTCCCTGTTACCACCAGTGAATACCTACAAAGCTATAGTATGCCATCCACTGCACCCAGGTAGTTAAAATGTACCAGACTGCCCTGAAAAGCACAGGAAGTGATAATCACCCTTAAAATAATTCAGCTTCTCTCCGATGGGCTGATATGTAGCTTTAGACAGATTTTGGCCAAACATTTCCCTCAAGCAATAGATATTTTCCTTTTTTAGTTCCTTATGAGTGGTATTAGCTCATAATTTCTCACTCTGTAAACTGACCATCTTTGTCTGTTTGATCAACAATCTGAAGTGCACATTCCTGGAATATAGTCCCAGGTCCAGTGTGTTGTCGGGAAATTGTTTCCAGCTTCGTTGACTGTGAGAGCTTCTGGATTTCATTCTAGTCATATTATTGGAGTTGATGTACCTCCGCAGCACCAGATCAATGCTCTTTACAACTTGGAAGGACAGAAAACCAGTAAGGACCAGAGATGAAAACCACAACTGAATTGATGACATTATTCCTATGCAGTGGTGGAAAGTAACTCAAGTACAATTTTTTTGAGGTATTCATACTTGAGTGGTACCATTTTATGCAACGTGTGCTTTTTTTTTTCTCCACCATCATTGCTTGAAATTTTATTGGTGATTATTTTCTCGATTAATCTGAAAAATTGGAAAATAGTGAAAAATGTCCTTAAGAATTTTCTGAAAATGAAGGGTGACGTGTTTGAATTACTTGATTTGTCCCAACAACACTTTAAAACCTAAAAATATCCAGTTTACTCTCAAATAAGACAAAGAAAAGCCACATTCTTACGTTTGAGATGTTTGGCATTTTTGCTTGAAAAATAATTTAAATTAATCAGTTAAAAAAACAAACAAAGAGTGGGCAACTATTTCTGTCAATTGATTATCAAGGTTCAAGGTTATCTTTGTTGTCCCACTAGGGGAAATGTATTTTGCAACCAGACAGTAACGACACAACACAATAAATCATAGAGCTGGAGCAGGGAAATGGAAACTCATACCAAGTACAGATGAACAACAGTGCAAATGTGCAAGGAATGCTGCCAGAGAGCTATTTGTTTTATCAATTACAAATCCACAGATGTGGAATCTCCTAGTCGTCCTAAAGGGTGGCCTCGACGTCCTGAGGGCAAAAGCTTACACTCCTACAGGAGTGGATGGTCCTGGCAGTCCAGTGTAGCATAAGCTCTTCTAAGGCCCTGCCAAAATTATACATTTTTGACTGTTAAACCAATTTTACATAGAAGCATGTGATCATCTTATAATATATGACACATTTGATGCATTTTAGATAAATCTACCCAACAGGACGTAAAGCAGTTAAAATTAGTTCCAACTCGACCAGGTACGGCTTTAAGATGCTGCTTAGTTGCCACTGACCCACTACTTTACATCTAATAATATTACACTGACCGGGGCTGTTCTACCTGCATCACAAGCACTTTTTCTTTTTGATAATTTTTAGTGTACATCTTTTGACATTTGGCACAAGGCTTATTTATTGACAAAAAACAATATCAGCCCATCATCTGTCGTTTTTTTTTTTTTTTTTGGCCTTAAAAAAAATCCAGTATCAGGCAGGCTATAATGGAGTATTGTTGTGTCACTACTTTTACTTATTTAAAGGATCTGGCCTTATAAAGATTCTTTACAGCAAACATAGAAGACTGATCCTCGAGGAGAGAGGACGGTATTCCAGATGATGTCCAGCTGACACTACAGTTTACAAAACTCTGAGTAGACTATCACAGCTGATCAGATGGTAGTGTGAAGTATAAATAATAATTTTGTGTTACTGCCAGCATAACTTTTATTACCAAATTTGAAAGATCTTAGCTAAAACGTGTATAATTATGTTTTCTGTACAATGGTTCTAATGACCATTGTACAATTCATACTCATGATTAGGAGGACTAGTGATGGTCCCAAATACCCAGTATCTGGTTTTTGTTTTGCATTTCCCCGTATTATAATCACTTTAAAACTGTAATTTTTACCTGCAGTTTTTAAAAGCATAGATTACATCACCTGTCTTGTTTTTGGTATAAAGCTGTTGCTGCACCGTAAACGGGTGACTTTGAACACAGTAGGTCACACCGGTGATCACTCTACCTGGATTATCAAGCCTGGCTTTACCATCCCATATGTTGCGTAACGGGCCGCAGTAATGCATCTTACACAAGATGATTCAGTGCGATTACTCAGCAACACCACAATACAGTGAATGTCAATAAGCCAGCCTCAGTTGCGGGGACCACCACCCCTTCCACCCAAAACTCTTCTCTCTTAATCTCCCCAACTGTGACCCCTCATTTACATAATCGCCAAAGGACAACCAGCTGAGGTTGCGGCCTGAAAAAGTTGTCTGGGTGATTGTTTGATCGACGGCTTCACTTTGCAGCAGACGCAGGTTTCACACAGAGCGCACCTCACATTTCACATTAGTTGTGTGTGCAACACAGTTTATCATGCTTCATGCACTGACAGAGCAAGAAGTCACAGGATTCTGTCATTTGCAGGAAGTGATGTTGCTTGTCAGTGTGGTGAGCAGAGGGACAGAAATGGTGCTACACACGCACTAACCACTCTCATTAAGTTCACAGGTTTCCTGTGGTTTCCGTCATGATGTATCTCCTGTTGCAGAAAGCGTGCTCTGAAAAACGAAAGGAAAAAACATGCAATAGAGTCGTTTGACTGGCTCAGCGTGCTGGTGGAGGAATGTTGTACTCCTTCCAATGTTCACACAGCTGGAGAATTTAGTCGCATGCGCTGAATAGAAATGATTCTTATTGTCCTCACGGCAACAGCTGCGGTGGGAAGATAGTGCCGTAATGGGCCCGCAAGTAGTGCACCGACTTGCTCACTTACACAAGCCCTTGAATTTACATTTCGTCCCACATCATGTGTTGGAATGAGGTCAATATCAGAAGGGCGTATGCTTCAAGCCCTTTCAGTTCTGTTTGTTCATCACACCTGGGGCTGGGCTCCGTGCACAGTTGTTTGTGTTGTGGCTCTATAAATAACGAACTTATAACCATTAAAATTACAAACATATTCTTAGCTCATCATAATGACAGTAGTAAAGAAAATGTGATTAATTCTCAACTTCTCTAATTTGCATTCATTCATTCACACAACCTGTTTTTATTATTTATTATTACTAGACATGTATCATAATTCAGCTTCCTCAAAAACAGAACGAATCCAAAGAAAAACCATTCACCCTGTATTCTGACATATTAAGAAAATCATTCCAAAGTCTTATCATTTTACCTTTTTTCCTTATGGATTCAGGAATCCAACCCATATAACCCTAAAGAGCCAAAATAAGAGCAAACCAGAGTGCAGCTCTGATAAAAAGCCAAAGAGTTGATAGATAATGAATGAAAACACTAAAAATCTCAGTACTTTGGCCTCAGGCTCAGTTTAATATTGTATTCCTTATGCTTCATGCGTTGCGGTAGCAAGCCTTCATCAGGGCCATGAGTTAATCAGCGAATTGAGGATTGTTTTAGTCTTTTTTTAAATCATATTAGTTATTCTGGTCCAGCAAATAAGACTCAGTGTTCTAAAATCAAAAAAATCCTTTGTTAACATCTTCACATTAAGTCCATCTGAGGGCGCATGAAGGAAAAGGTGGCTGTGAAGGTGTGTGATGAAACTGGGGGGGGGGGGGCCTACCTGCTCAGTGAGATTTATTAAGGTGGACTGAATTTTGTATCCTAGCAACAGATACAGATTGCTTAAGCAAATATTCCCTTAATTCTATATTTGTTTTTAAAGGCTCTCATGTATGGAGACAGATGGTTTGAGGAAGACACGCTATCTGCCGTCCTAAATGGGTGTTTTTTAGAGGTTTTAAAAGTGTTTGCTGTGCTTTTGGCTGCACACGAGCACCAAGCGTAAGCCAACACAGATGGCTGTTGGCCATAGTCAGGGACTTTAGCCAGTTCTCAGTAAATATTCACAATATGCTGTTTGTGTACTCTGGCCTGTCTGCCTCTCAGAGCCCTCTATCTACTTACTGACGATGGGGTTTCTGTGTCAATATTGACCGTGCGCATACAAAGCAGGACTAACATGTTTCTCTTTCTCTCTTGCAGCGGTGCGTTCTCTGAAGTGGTGATGGCTCGGGAGAAGGCCACAGGAAAGATGGTTGCAATCAAGTGCATCCCGAAAAAAGCGCTGAAGGGAAAGGAGACGAGCATCGAAAATGAAATTGCTGTGCTTAGGAAGTAGGTACCGCATGAGTGAGCTGCGGGGGAGTTTGCAGAAGAAGAACGCCAGGGTCACCACCTTGTGGCATCCTCGGGGAAGCGCTAGTGTGTCTCTCCTCTCTGAGTAATGACTCAGAGTGAAGATGTTGGTGCCGCTCAGTTTATTTAACAGCCATTGTCAGGCTTAAGTGACTTCCTTGTCGAATCTCATCTATCCACCATTTTGGGTCTTCGCACTGTACTCACACACACTTGCACACATTACACAGGATATGATAGGATTGCCCTGACACCAGGTGACACTCCATCCTCCCCCAGGGCCTGATGGGTAATTCCCCTGTAAGCTCAGTTATCAGTCACTCTTGAAGTGAGCACGACAGTTGTTGGGTGTAGTTGCCTGGTTACAGTTGCTATCCCTGATTTTCTCCCTTTTTTTCTCTCTCGCTGTCTTGATTTCTCATCCCTTTTTCTCCCTTTCTTCATACTCAGTCTAACAGCCCTCAAACTGCAACCTCATTTTTATTCTGGAGTTCATTCTGAAAGAAAGTTGTGAAGGTTGTTTAGTCCTTTGAGAATCTTCCCACCTCCTCCTCCTACCACCCCCACCTTTTCCTTTTCAGCCACCTGCCCTTGTGAATACGTTCTGTCAGCTGCATATCTCCTGGCAGAGGTTATTATTTATATATATATTTTTTATTTTTTAAAACTACAACCGTTGTTTTATGGTTGCTTGGACACAGGCTCCCAGCATCTTCTTTAGGTGCTCCTGATGACGGGGGTTGCCGCTTTATGACTCAAATTGATTTGCATTCTCTAAGAATCGCCCCTCCTCCCTCGCTCTCCAATCGCACACAAAAGGTTTCTCCCTTGTGTGAAGGAAACAAGCATGAACATACACAGGTGCACAAGCACACACAGACAAGGCAAAAAAGAAAAAAGGAAAAAAAAAATCATTTTCAGTTGGCAGGGCATAATTTGGAAAAAGAAAAGGCTAGTTGCACTTCATATGTGGCCTGTGCTGAAATGAACAGAGGCTTGACAGCAAGCAAAGTAACATTTTCTGTCCCCCTCTGCAGGATAAAGCATGAGAATATCGTGGCTCTGGAGGACATCTACGAGAGCTCCAACCACCTGTACCTCATAATGCAGCTGTAAGTGCATCAACCCTCCACATTGTTTATTTAGGTCGGCTCTTTGTCTCTCCTCCTCAACCGGTCATTTTTGATAATGTCTTGCTTGAATAAGCTTCTGTAATGTCCTTGCAGCATTTTTACCCTCAGATGAATGTCTGAGTGAATGCAGTGATTATTTTAAAGGTGAACGAGATATTACAAAATATGTTTTTCCGAGGGTTAGATAAGAAGATTGATGCCACTCTCACATCTGCCTGTGGCGGAGGTCATATGGACGACTAGCCCCAGTTTGTTCCTCTCAGGTGATTATTATTATATTTGAGTGACGGAGCTAAGCTCTGCTTTTCAAAACATAAAAACCCAGTAATCTTTGAAAAACCCAGAAGGTCATTTAAAATCACATTTTGCTGTTCTGAAGGTATTTCCAGGATCCTCACAGACTCTATTAACCATCTGGGTGCAATAATACTCATCCACTGCATGATGCAAAAGATTTGTAAGGTAGCCAGAAATTACATGTGCTTAAATTGAAACAAGGCATAGAGAAACAAATATTTTTTGTTAACATATAATAATAGAAAAATTAATATACTGTTAAAATATATATATATATAAAATATGAGGAAAGTAACACCAATATAGTGAATTGTAACTGATAATTAGCCAGCTAACTAACTAAGCTAACTTTCTCCTGGTCCAGCTTCATATTCACCTTACAGACATGAGAGAGGTATCAATCTTCTCGTCAAATTCTTGGCAAGAAGGGAATAGGCATATTTACTCTAGCTTAAAGCTTGAGCTTGCGTTGAGACTGTTACACCTTTTGATTCCATTTAATGGTCATTTGAGGATGTGGTCCAAAGTGTTTATGTTGCAAATATCTTCTTAAATGTATTTTAGTCAGTGTATGTGAAGGTGTATGTCTGAAAACCTTCTTGCTGGTTTCCTGTGTGGCATATGTCGTCATGATTTCAGAGACCTTTCCCCTCACCACATCATTTCACAGTGTATGTGACTAATGCACCAACAATTTAAGCAGCGATTATCTGCCCTCATTGTACCTCTGCCTTAAAGTCTCACTTATAAAACGGTAATAGGCCGACAGTCGTCCTTGAAAGCAGGCACATTTTCAGAATTGATGCTCAACTTAATATGAGTCACTTGTTTCTTTTTGCCCTTTGTCGTTGCACTTTAAAGTAGGTGACATGAATTTCTGGTTGCAATCAATCAGTTGCAAACACACAGTTACATAATGTGACGAAGGGTCAAGTCTCAAAAGTCTTGACGACATAACGCAACTGAATTTGTAAAAACAAAGTAGATTTAGATTGATTGTCCTCGAGGGATATTGTTTTTCATAGACAGCACACAGAAACATACAGACAGCAACATATATATGTACATATGTGTATATTAACATACAGATACACAGTAGGCAGCACACAATCTTTATGTATACATTCATTCAATTAACCACAACAGATTGTTCAGGGCTGCTATTGCAGAAGGAACAAAACTCCTGCTAAAGCAAGCTCTTCATTTTAAGTGTTTGGAATAGCTAGCCAGTTAGGAGTAATCTGAAGTGTTGGTTTGGAGGATGATCATTATCATTTGATATTGTGAGTGCTAGGTGTGTGCTGACTCGGGGGGGGGGTTATATCTGATAGACTAGCTGTGGGAAGGCTGATGATTTAGGAGGCAGTGCGTCTAATGCTGGTAAGTTTGTTTTTGTTGGAAATGGTTAACATGGTGAAGACGCACAGGGAACAGGACAACAGGATGGGTTGAATTATGATTTTGTAAAGCAACAACAGGAGGAAAGTGGCACCAGCACTGGTTAATTTAACAAAACTGTAAACTACAGCTGCAAAATAACAATTAAATGTAATCATTTGATCAATTCTTGCACTGAACTGAATAAGATATTTCAATTATTTTCCCTAAACAATAAAGCACAGGAATTATTTAAGTGATCTGGGGTTGAGTGCATATGGCTACATAAGTTAGAAAACATTGCATTTATAAAGTGGGCTAAAAAATGAATCCTTATGTGGTTCCCCATGTTATTTTTTACTGCAGAGCTAATGGGTAAGAATGTTGTTGTTTTTGTCCAGCCCATGTAAGTTAACCTTGTTGGCAGCCATGGCAAATAGGTAATTGGGCAATCTACTAATATTCGATGAATATACCACTTAAAAATAAAGTGTCATTAGATAAACCTGTCTTGTGTGCTGACAGGGTGTCTGGAGGCGAGCTGTTTGACCGCATCGTAGAGAAAGGTTTCTACACAGAGATGGATGCCAGTCGGCTCATTCGACAGGTTTTGGATGCAGTCAACTATCTGCACTCTATGGGCATAGTGCACAGAGACCTAAAGGTACAAAATCCAATACAAGCGTTGAAAATGTTTTGTCACTCATCGAGGAGAACTCTTCACATTTACCAAGAGGGGGATATCCCTGCTATCTAACCTGCGTGAGTGATATTATGTGAGCGCTTCATGAGGATCACCCACAGAGGTTAAATGTTGGGGATTTTCCTTCTTGGTAAAACTGATTAAGCCTCTTGGATGAGCCGTAAACCTCCCCCAACTCTTGACTGACAAATCCAGGGGATTTATTTTTATGTTTTGTCTGATATTTAACCGCCTGGATGATTGAAATGAATCCACACAGACAGTAGCCTACATGAGGTTACGTGGATACACACACACGCACACTATTTTATTTTTTTTTTACCTCTTTTCCTTTTTATTTCATTTCCAGCCTGAGAACCTGCTGTACTTCAGTCCCCATGATGAATCAAAGATCATGATCAGTGACTTTGGCTTGTCAAAGATGGAGGGAACAGGTGACGTGATGGCCACCGCCTGTGGTACTCCAGGATACGTGGGTAAGGACGCCCTCTGAGCTCTGAAAACTTCCCCTGAGCTAATTAGATGCAATAGTTGGCCAAAGATGATTTAATCTAATCTGCCAGTGGCCGCAGGTCAGCCTTAGCCATCTGCTACAGGCAAACCAACAAACCTTTACATTCCTCTTCAGCCTCTGTGTCACGGTTGAAAACTGTTTTCATTGTTTCACTTGTTTTTTCTGACCATGTTTTAAAAAGTAATTTCATGGTTCCAGCTCCTGAGGTTTTAGCTCAGAAGCCCTACAGTAAAGCTGTGGACTGCTGGTCTATTGGGGTCATCGCTTATATTCTGTAAGTGCTCACTTTTAAATATGAATATGGTTTTTAACTGAAGCTTATTTTGTATTTGTTCGATAGCTTGGTTCTCATGTTTTTTTTGTTTTTTTTTTAAAATGCTTTTTGTTTTGTTTACTTTTATCTAAACAGGAAGCCCAGAAACCACCAGCAAAACCTCATTGAGTTTACAAACCTCTTTATCACGAGTGTGATCAAGAAAGAGAACAAAGTCAGTTCCAGACAAACTTCATAAAACTGATAACAAGAAAGGAATTGAAAAATAAACGAGTCTACAGCCATGCACTGTGAGGTTGTACTTAGGTAAAAGCCTAACGTTAGCATGCTCACAATGACAATGCTAAAATTAGCAGGCAGACTACAATGTTTCCGAAATTCATAGTAGTACTACTACTACTACTACTACTACTACAACATACTGATTCTAAGTCGTTTTTTAGTGTGTAGTGCATTCAAACTAGTAGCTTATTAAATCTTGGGGAAACATTTTAATGTCTACTTGTGAAGTTCAGTTGGCGTTTGATCAACAACTGACATCACACGTTGTATAATTTCCTGTATCAAATAAGTATGTCTGATAATTTTGAATATTAACTGTAAACGGTATTTTATGAGGATTAGTATGTTGTAGCCTTTATAATGTATAGAATTAGTATGTAGTAAGCATTTGGAACACATATTTATTTTATTGGGTTAGCATGCTAACATTGGCTAATTAGCACTAAATATAAAATACTGCTGGGGTTGAAGGGAATGCCTAGTCTGAGTGATTCCAACAGTTACTGTTCCTATTTTACAGATTCTGTAAAGCTTTAAGTGGGAAGTGTTAGGCTACATGACGTTGCTAGCTAAATGAATTAAGTGGTGTTACTTGTTGGCAAAGTGAAAATCCCTGGAGTCGTTATCCATTTGTTAGGTATGAGGAATTCTAAGGTAATTAAGTGGAAGAGTTTCTGAAGCCCTCACAATTAAGGCTTCTGACTGGAGTTTTTTATGGAATAAGTTAGACTGTTCCATAGTCAAGATCACAATTTCAATACACAACATGAATTTATGTTGTATATTTGCACTTTGCATGTCATGTTTTTCCAATGTCATATGTAAATGCGTTGTTTTTGCCTTAGTATTCATGTAGTCTCTATAATCCCTCTGAACTGTCCCCTTTTGCATGCTATATGAAAAATCAAACTGCAAGTGAATGAGATTAGACCACAGCAAATCCTCTTTAGATATGGGTTAAAATTTCTAACATCAGCTAGATGACGGCACTCACACAGGCTGTTGTTGTGTAATCATCCATCTTCATCTTCCCAGGCTGTGTGGTTACCCTCCTTTCTATGATGAGAATGATTCAAAGCTCTTTGAGCAGATTCTCAAGGCAGACTATGAGTTTGACGCACCATATTGGGATGACATATCAGACTCCGGTGAGCTATAATGTGTATGTGTTTTGTTTGTCTGTGTGTGTGCATACACTGGGTTTTTAGAATATAAGAGGCAAGATGACATGTCTTCTGGTCAACAAGCTAAAATTAAAAATGCATACAGTTCAACAAATTACATTACCTTAGTGTTTTCTTGGGTTTAAAAATTATGTTAAGAAAATTCTTTTGGTAATCAGCTACATCTTATAAACTCTACACAACTACTGAAATACTTTTCTGGTTCCTCCTTAAAAACAAATGTAATAAACTGGGCTTTAGTATGTGTGCTGTCTCAGAACATCATCTCTATTTCCTCTATTTCCCCTATTTTCTACTAAATTACATGGTTCTTTGCAGGACCTGTTTTGGGAAAATTGTTGCAGGACCCTTTGCTCCTCCAGAGTGTATAACATATTTTCAGCTGGACATGTTTTTGACCTTTTCATTTCCCTCCGCAGCCAAAGACTTCATCAGCTGCCTAATGGAAAAGGACCCAGAAAAAAGATTCATATGTGACCAGGCTCTTCAGCACCCTTGGTGAGAAATTAACCACCGCCACACTGCACCCCAACCAGACAATCACAGAGAACCACACACTTCTTGGTGCAATTAAACAACAGTATGACGCAGATTGCCAGGCTTACGCATTTGTCATGGAGAGCATGTCCTCCCACTGTCATCTGTCGCCGTGGCTCCGAGCCACGAACCCACCTCTGCTCGGCACCGCCAGCCCTAAGAGAGAAATCTGCTGAATAAATGGTTGGCAATTAGTGGCTGGCGTCCTGAAGGATCCTTGAAGAATGTGGAAGCTTTAATGAACAATTAGGATGTCTTCCCAGGCCTGAGCCTGGGCTTACGAGATCGAGTTGCTGTTTCTGGCTGAGGTGGCCAATATCAATAGGTCTGTTAGGCATTAATGGGCCTTTTGAGTCCTGGGCAGGTGGTCCCTCTGTTACAAATATGTGGTTTGTGACACCATCAACAGGTTATAACAGAGAGAAATGACTTTCATTGACAAAGTTTCATACAGAGATATTAAGATGAATGTGACAGAAAGTCATGCAGTGTGAGCTCCTGCAAAAACATCAGCCCATTGATCAGAATGAAAATAAATGATGCAGGTAAATACGAAAACAGACTAAGGACGATTCCCAGAGGTTTTACAGATACATAATAAATATATATATATATTAACAATTTGGGTAATGTTGTGTTTTGTATGTGTAAATTGTTATTTACATGCTCACAAAGGACTTGACTTTAATTTTCAGGATTGCTGGAGACACTGCTCTCTGCAAGAACATACATGAATCAGTCAGTCGACAGATGCGGAAAAACTTTGCCAAAAGCAAATGGAGGGTGAGCACGCAAGACTCATCAGATATTCCTAAAAACACAATATTCTCTATCTTTTTGAATTGCAAAAACATACAGTGGTTCGTCCGTACATTTGTCTGTTCACACCTTCTCTTTACAGCAAGCTTTTAATGCGACAGCTGTGATCCGCCACATGAGGCGACTGCAGCTGGGCACCAGCTTTGGCAGCAGCATTCACAACGCCAACTCCGTTTCCAACCCTCAGAGTCGTGCTCCAGCCAAGAGCCAGTCTGTGGACTGTGCCCCGCTCTCCCTGGAGGACTGTGAGTGTCATTTCAGATGTCTCTGTAGACATAAACATTTCCAAGTTTTAGTGTCACTCAGCCCAGCTCTGTCAACTCTGCTGCCCTCTTCACTGAGTTGATTGGAAACTTTAAAAAGCTCTTACGTTGTAATTTTAAAATAAACAGACTAAACTGATTTGACACAAGCCATGTGGTCACAACGTTTCTTAATCTTACATGAGATTTACACAAATAGATTTTTGTTTACTTACTTTATCAATCATTTTAGTGATTTATCAAACTATTGTGATTGACAGCAGCATATGTTCGGCCCGCTTACTTTTTTGTGGCCTTTCAACCAGATCTCATGGTTTTCGTCAGCCAATAGTTTGCTCAGTTGTAATGGAAATGGCGGTGTTACTTTTACTACTTCTGCAAGGTCACGAACGAAAGAAAGAAAACTTAAGAAAAGAGTCTGGTGATATTCTGTATTTTTCTTTTTGTCAAAAAAATCCCATTGATCTTACAATATTGTCTGCATAGCCAAAACCTCTGTGTCCTAGACACTGTTTTTATTAAAAACACATCTATGAGTCACACTGTTGCACTTGGTGACTTCATTACGATGGACATCACTGTAGTTAATTGTGAGTCAATTCGCTGCTGCTGTAAATACTCACCAAAGCACCAAATGTGTTTAATCCATTGCTTAAAAATTGCTATTACTCCAGTTTGAGTAACATTTGTATTAAACCACAGGGCTGGGTTGTTTCACAACACTATTAATAACTATTCACTACTACACAACTTTTCAGTAAGAGTATTAACAGATGGCATTGGGACATACCTAATCAGAACAAATTTGAACGACATGCTGTCTGATCTAGTAGAAATCAAAAGGGTTTATATATTTTTTTCAAACAGCTGCATTTGAAGACAGAATTAAAAGCCACCCTTCATGGACTGGGAGAAGACATTATAATGTTAAAATATTGGGGAAACCGACGTTTTCAGACAATTGTTCTCAAGAAAAAGTCAGGAAGTTACAGAAATGGTCAAACACGGAGCCCCCTAATCTAACTTCAGAACGGTGTTGGGGAGAGCATTTCCGAAGCTATTTGATTATCCAACAAGCACTTCCAAAGAAATATACTGGTTCCATGACACACACAAACACCCACACACACACACACACACACACACACCCACACACACACACACACACACACACACACCTACACACACACACACACACGCACTCACAGGTTTTGGTCTTTTCATGGGATTTGTTGACAATAATCAAAACACAGAACATTTCCAGACTTAGCCTTTAACTGTATTTTTCAAATAAAACTGGAATTCAGACATGCAACTATTTGCTGAAGCTGTATTTTCTCCCACAGGTCCTCCAATAGAACCTTTGCCCTCTGCTGTTAAAGTGTACAATCAGGACTCTGATGCCTCTTCTCCTGTACGAGAGGAACCATCTGTGGTGGCCGAGCCACCGCGGCCACGACCCTCCACTGTTACAGTCATCCACACTGGGACTAAATGACGCCAGGTGCCGCGGGAGGTGAGCTGGGAGACCACAGAGCTTTGAGACGGGATACAACCATCCCAGGCCTCAACGTCGTCGCCCAGTTCGCTCATCCTGCAACCTCCCATCTGTTTCTGCCAACCACGGGAGGAAATTGAGCAGCGTTGGCTCAGCTCCATTTACCATGGCTCAGCACGGCACCCCCGTTGCTTCCCTTCCCACTGTCATACAGACCTGCAAGTACAGAGGGGCAGATGCTCACCAGAAGTCATTGTGGAAGCCAGGTTCAGCCTGAATCATGGTTGTCTGGCAGACAAACAAGCGGCTGGGAAGTGCCACACTAAAGGGAACTCTTTATTGAAGCTGCTATCAGTTTTGACTGTGCGCGTCTTGAGAAAAGGACGCTCCACTGTATGCCTTTTGTAAATATCTTGCCTGGAAAAGATGAGTGAAGTAATGTTATGCAAGTGAAATATAAGCTTCAAGCTGTGGTAAATAATTGTGACATCTTCTGCACTCTGAACTTCTTCTTGTTGTTTTGACAGCTCTTCTTAATTTGCTGTGGTATTTGCTCCAATGGCTCCAGTGTGACATATATGTGTTATGGCTCTCTCTTTGCTTTTAAAAGTGTGTGGACAGGAAATATGAGCAGGGCCGTGTGCTTCAATCACGGCTGGGATTGCTGAGAGGGCTGGTGCATTGCACTTATGTATTGGATTATTTATTTTCTTACAATATATTATTTTGGAAGAAATGTGTTAAAAGACTGGACTGGAAAGCTATTGAATTGGATGATAAAGATACATTATCTAGTAGTTGTTACTTTGTAATTGCTATTTTATTTGAATTAGTTTTTTGACGTGACTGTGAAGTCCTCCTTGGCCACAGGAGGGCAACCACATGTTGTTACTGTGTGACCAGTTCTCAGGGATGTGCTCCAACATGAAGCCAACCAAACCCCTCTCACTGCTAATGAGGATGTTGATGGTGATAATTGAAAAGGTAAACCTCCCGCATATTGTTCTAACGTGCCACTGTGAGAGTTCGATGGTTCATTTCTTTAAATCCATCATTATTGAAAGTATGAGTGTAATGTAACTTGTACTGAATGGTTTGTTTTCCCTTTTTCAAAACCTTGAATTATATTTGGATTTAAAGAAAGTGTTTATCAGTGAAGTGCACAGTCGTGTCTGCAGTAAAAATGTAAAATGACAAATTAATGCAAAATGTATCTAGATAACTAGCTCCCATTGCAGAATCGTCAAATCAGTAGTTTACAGTTCAATAGTCGTACTATCGTGCTCTGCTTCCTCTCATGAAGTGGCTGGTCTGAGGCCAGCTCACTTACTCTGTGTTTAATCACTGTGCTTTCATACACGCTTGTTGAATTTAGCAGAAAGACTCTCTCCTTTTCTCCTCCGCTCACTCTCTAAAGCAGAGATCTTCAACAGGGGGGTCGAGGACCTGTAGGTGGTCCTCAGAGTTGCTGCAGGGGGGCCAGCGTATTAATGTTTGATAGTTTAAAAAAATATAAAAATTAAAATATGTCTAAAAATATACATGAACATAAATCCAACATATTTGTAGGGAAAAATATATTTCTTTCAATTACATAACATTGATGCTAAGCTTACTGATCTATAGGTATGGTAGCCATCCACAAATAGTTAACTCGAAGGATTCACTGTGCCACATTTTAACATTAAAACATGGCGTAGAAATATATGAATATGTCAGCAACTATTATTTTAATAGCTTAGTATTGTATGCCCCATATGTGTAAAGGCTTCAGGCAGACCTACAGGTTGTTGTAGCCCCAGTTTAATATGGAACTCAATTTTAAATTTTTTATATATGGGTCCCTGCTTTATCTTTCTTTTTCAGCTGAGGGGTTCTTGGTCTAGACAACGTTGAAGACCCCTGCTCTAGAGACTTTCACACAAAGAAGAGAAGGGACTTGTCTTTGTATTTTCTCTGTGGTATACCTCGATTTCATTTTAAATCACTCAACATGAATGGTTAAAAAAAAGAACACTACCAGAACAAGCCCAATATCAAGGGCTTTGCCATCTTGAATTATCTAGAAATGTTGTGGTGAATATTGACATCTACGTACTGTAAATACAAATCTTAACACAGTTTGTGCTTGGGTCTTGAGTGTTTATTTTTTTGTCTTCCCTTTATCCCCCCCCTAAAAACAAAATCAACAGAAAGCAAAAAATATGAACCATTAAAAGCCCCTTACTTTGCACGTAGCCTATTAAATAGCCTATATTGTTGCAGAAACTCATTGCGTATTAAAAAGAAAGGCTTGTTTGCATGAGTTGCTTCTTTAAGCGGGAATTATTATCAGGTTAGTTTGTAAACATTTCTTACAGTGAAAATACAGATATAAATGTTTAAATAATTACCGGTATGTTAGAAGATTTAACTTATGTCATGTAAATATTACAGTAAATACAGTATGAGTAAATACAGTTTATTCCCGTTTTCTTTATCTGGTATAGCATGAAATCATTGCACATCCTCTTAACCCAAGCCCTCCTTAACAGTGAAAAAACATCCATTTATGGCTGTGGTTAAAGATGTTTTACAGCGTCACCTCTGGCCTCCACTGGCCTCCAGTCTCAGGTGGACTGGTGGTGAGGAGGATGCATCCCATCGTAGTGAAACTCCCTCCACTGCTCGCTGCTCTCTCTGGTCTTCTCGTCTTGTTCTAGGAAGATTATGAGAATTTTAGTGGATGAATGAGCTGGTTGAGTGAATGAACTCATCCCTCTCATCAGATATACCATCATGCTCCTCTTCAGCATAACTCTCAAACTCGTTCCTCTTCTCCTCGTGGAACTCTCTCTTTCGTTCATCTGCAGCCAGAATCTGCCTCTGCTCAGCTGCAAGCACAGAGGAGGATGTAAAGGAGTAAAACTGTAAACATCTCAGATTCAGTAGTATATTGTCGTATAAGGCAGCACATTAGACGCAAACTGTAGGCCCACATAAAAGAGCTGTTGTAAAGTAATTTACTTTAAACGAGACACCATGAGTTGAGTTTTTTAAGGGTTTTGGGAATAGGCGCACAAAAATGGCTCGCTATCGCCCAATAAAAAATTAAAAGAAATTGAGCCCCTGCAGTACGTTTAACATAGACCAACAAATCGTGAGACACATGTAGCATATCAAGATATACAAAAAAGCTCATTGGAGCAATAGCCTAAACCCAACAGGAAGTCCACCATTTTGAATGGAAAGTTCAAAATTAGTTTGATTTTGGCCATTTCTAGATCTCGTACCTGAACAAACCAAGAGATTTTCATTCGATCAACTTTGAATTTGGTCTGTACTATCTTAAAAAGTTAGAGATGAAAAGTTATTAAAAAAATTTTTTTTGTTATAGGGCATAGTCGTGACAGGGTGGCCATTTTGTGCGTTTCACCATCGAAAGAGGAAGTGTGTGTAACTTAAGTGTACATTGTACAATTGGCTCGAATCCTTTCAGGATTCACAAGAGTCCAACCCTGACGACATATACGCTGTAAAGTCATAGCGCCCCCTAGTGGCAACAGGAAGTAGACCTAGGGTGTCCATATTTTGATTTCCAAAGAAGAGGACACTCGGCCGGCCTCGAAACACAAATTCAGACAGGCTTCTCAGAGGTTAATGAACATGATTTATTATGCCTCACTAGTATAAAAATTAATTTGTTATAAAATAAAATATCTAACAACCTGTAACAAAACAATAGCTCTTTTCAAATAAATAAATATGAAATAATGTTATAAATATGACCTATTCTGTTCAGCTTCAAAATCCAGCTTCAACTAAATATCTCTTAAAACCTTTTCAATGTAATAAGATAAGGTTTTTCGATGTCCATGTGAGCTATGAGATCTCCCGCACCTTTATTAGACACTGAAACAAATGTGCTAGCTTTGCACACGGTGCACTCCGCCTCCCACTTGTCCCGACCGGGACGGTACGTGGAAAGTGTGGTAGGCCTACTGCGAAGCTGCACGCTTCAGTGTTTTGTGTGCAACGCTGCTCCGCTGTCTGATGTGCTGCAAGGCCGCCTCTCGGGAATTACGTCACGCAACAAAGTAGCCTACCGTAGTATTGTGTGCAAAGCGCAAGTCAATTTAAGTACACGCTTATAATGGTCCCATGAAAAACAGTAAAAACCGGTCATTTTCATGAATTTAAACCCCCCCCCCCGGACGCCCTGAACAGTACGTAAAAAGTGGACATGTCAGGCCAAAAGAGGACGTTTGGTCACCCTAAGTAGACCTAAAAGTAAAGGTGCTATACTTTAACAAACTCCTAGAGATTTCATCTGATGGACTTCAAATTTGGTTTTTTTTTAATGAAAACTTTGCATCAAACGGTGTGGACGTGGCGGCCATTTTGAGTGTTTAGCAATGAACGAGAAAGTGGCTGTGACTACAATGTACGTTGTCATATCTGCTTGACATTTCCCACAATCAACAAGAGTCCAGGCCTGAGGACATCTGCAGGCTAATATCGGCCTGGAAACAGGAAATCAGCCTTATATAACAAAAATCATCTGATTTACATGAATTACATGTTTTACATGGTTTACAGATGAGATCAGTATTCATCGTGACTTGCAGATGAAAACGTTTGAGGACAACTACCTACTTTTTTGGTTTGCTATCTCTTTCTGCACAGCAGGGTAAATCATACATAATTTACTACACCTGACACGCTAGCCTACGGCAGACCTGCTTCCTATGGCTCACCAACTCCCACAAATAATCAAACAGCAGCATTCGCTAAGAGGCTACTGTCTACGTTTTGATGTCAGTACTTTGCTTCAAAATCACTTTATCCACCTACTGAAACATGTATTACATTTATCTTTTCCTGCGTGAATTTCATCTGCCTGCAAGCGAGATTTTGTGCTTTTATGTCATAATGCAGCAGGAGAGGCTCTTCAGAGTGGGCACAGTTTATTTGTCTCACTTTTTTAACTTGGATTTTCTCTGACCCCTCTCTGTGTGTCGCCACATTCCACATTCAACTCCCAACCGCTCACCCACTCACTCGCTCACTCGCTCTCAGTCCACCTCAGTCTTTTCACTTTGTTTACGGCTTTGTGTTCACTTTATCACTGATTTTAACTGCACAGTGTCTTGTTGTGACTGGCACACACACACACAGACCCACGGCATGTTACATTACACAACTCCAATTCAGAGCAGCCATCTCAGTGTGTGCTCTCACCTTCCTGTTGGCAGGACTGTACATAGCAGTGCTGTTAAATCACTTGAGAATGTCATGCATGGTACTGTATGTGAATTTTCACAACACTTGTAAGGAGAATGTTTTCTAATTTACTCGTGACATGCATGTATGTATGTGTGTGTGTGTGCGTGTGTGTGTGTGTGTGTGTGAGAGAGAGAGAGAGAGAGAGAGAGAGAGAGAGAGCTCCATGCTGCCCTGTGGCTCCTGCTGCAGCCTCCAGCTGAGGAGGCTGAGCTGCTGTGGGACCAGACAGGTCTGAGGTGGTCTCTGGTCAGGCCAGGTTCCCTAAACAGTTAACAGCAGCTGGCTGTCAGTCTAAAAAACATCCAGGCTGTCATCAACATGCTCACTATCCATTCAAACTGTGCCAAAACTTTCTTAAAACATTATAAGGAAATATGTCATGATTATGCTCCTGGGGACAAAAAGAGGAATTGTTATTTCATAGATTTCATAAGGAGTATTTAGATGCTTAAAACACTTTTTTTGTTAAATCAATCAATCAATGCTTTGTTTTGTTGCTGTTGAGCATATTAGCATAATATTTTCTTTCCCAGTGATGTCTGATGTTTGATGTTTTTGTGTAGTTCTAAACTTTTTCAAGGGCTTTTTGTGCAAGACGATTTATTTTAAGAGTAAATGTCAAAATGACTGTAAATTTGTTGTTTTGTTTGTTTAGGATCCTTATTAGCTCCTGCATTGTGTTTTTTTTATTGCACATGTTCAATTTAGGTCAAAACAAACTTCTCGAATCAAATGTAATATTGTTGATGCTAAAGCAACAGTCAGCCTGTCTTGTTTTGAGAGAATAACAATCATTTTGAATTATCGCGGCTCTTCAGCAGAATTTGTTTAATTGAGGAAATCAAAAAATTCCAATCAGTGTTGATTACCTTTTAAATAATAATCAATCACTAATACAGTCACCGTGATAAAGTGAGCACAAATGATCAGCAGTGAGCAGGATTTTCTTTGGTTTCTATTTGTTTCAAGAAAAATAAACACTGAATGCTGACAATTAGAAGACATCATTTCTAAGGGCAGATGGTTTTGAAATGAATTGTTAATAATATGATCACCACTTTGGATGCAACATAATGATTTCTATTGTGGCGTAACAATGAAGAAAGTAGTGTGAGTGAATCTCTGCTGACAAAATGGCATGTAGGCCTATATAAAGACAGAGATGCCAATTTTCAAACTGCCACAAACAAACCAAACGTGAACTCACCGTTAATCTCATCCTGAGACTTTGAGGCCCGTCTGCTGCGTCTTCTGAAGAAGTTTGATGCATCTGCCTCCTTCATGAAGATCTTCTTCAGTGGACCTGCAGCAGGGAGCAGGAGGACGTTCAGCTCACAACATAAAGGGATAAAGAGAGGGGATGTAGAAGAGATGCGGCTGATGTAGCTCCTCACCTTGTGGATCTTTAGCTCTGCCTGTGCTGTTGGGCACAGCTGCAGTGTCTGCCTCTGGAGACACTGGGTCAGAGAACAAAACATGAAAGCGCTAAATTAAAACACAGAATTTAGGCTCCCACGCTTACCCCTGCATGAAATACAGTACATACAACAAAAACAGCTATCATCAGATTAATTATCCTGCATTAGACTCACAGGAAAGTGCCAGAAGCACAGCGAGGAGACCCAGAAGGGTTGCATACGTCCCGGACATCTTAAGCTCTGTGTCTGAATTTGTTGAGAGATTTGAGTAATGTGGAGGAGGCGGAGGTGAGTATGTGAGAGGTGGGGTGGGAGTCTGGGGGAATATGGACTGCTTGTCAGAGGAGAGGGAGGCAGTGACGGTGCAGGTCTATTAAGTGGTTGAATCCAACAAACAGCAGAGGTTTTCAAGTTACAGGAAGGTTCTGAGGACTTAATTTTGACTTGATAAACTTCTTGTGCTCCACATCTATTTCTTTTTGAGTATCATAGGCCTGTGAGAGACTGTTTATTTAGTCAAAGAAGGGAACACGTATTAGCCAAAGGCACTAAAGGCTGACTATGCACCACTTGACTGGTAATGCTCAAACTTACCAGAGAAAATTGATGATAGACAACAAAAACTGACATATCTGGGGAAAAAAGTGACTGAAAACAAACTGAGGCCCAGAGCTATATCTTGGGGCCTAGAGGTTTTTCTTGCCAAATGTATGTCAGATGCAGCTGAAAGAGGCCCTCTTAAGGCCACTCTCTCTGCTTCGTGCATAAAGTTATGCCGAAAAGTATGCAGTCTTCCGTTTGCTAGAGTTTTTTTCCCCCACCTGAATTGTGGTTGTGCCCCAGAAAAGACTGAATGTTTAAATTGTTTGGTGGGGAAATCCAAGGTGGAGGGATTGTTGCTCAGGAGGAAATTAGAGAGAGGGTTTCAGAAAATGGGTTGTAAGTCTGTTCAGGTAACTGTGAAAGGCTTATTTCGGAATAATATATCTCATAATATTTTGCATTAATGTGTACATCACATTCATGTTGCAGCTGGTAACGGTGGAGCTAATCTATTTTTTTGTCATCTGAAACATATTGTAATACATGTATTTGTTGATTTATGTGTTACATGATTAATCTGAATCTTTAAAGCAACTCAAGTTTTTATCCACTGTGGTAGGCTATTGTTACTTTTTTGAGCAATGTATTTATTGATTTTTTGGTTATTGAAGACAATTTACAAAGAAACACTATTTCAGTTCGACACAGTTATTTCCCACCCCAACACAGAACAAAAGAAACAGAACGCTATTGTTACTTTTACTTAAGTTGAGTGCTTCTTCCATCACTGCCACAGAGTCCTTGCCTTTCATTAGCGACTCAGGTGTGTGGGTAGGTATTTGTTTGAGTGCAGCATTTCCTCCATTGGGGGCCGCTGTGGGAACGCACCCTAGACCGTTAACACGAATAAACATAGTCTATGATCCGCAATGACCGTCTCCCTGTTGTTTCTAGCACCAACAGCTAGGTGGCGCTGTTTCCCCGCTGACATTTTGAGGACACGGCGGTGCATTGGTGGTGGTGGCGGCAGGCAGCGTCAGCAGGCAGAGGACAGGACACACTCAGATCAACCAGTAATCACCATCGTCTCTCACACTGCCATGGTAGAAAAGCCGCAAACAACAGCGCTGCCTATTTTCTACTGGGAGTGAAACTTTAAAACCTTAAAAAAAAACAAGCCATGCACCTGGAAGCTATAACCCCGAGGATATTAGCGACATTGAAGACCAGAAAGTAGCTACCACAACAACGAAACCAGAAGAAGAAGCAGTCGTTTTTTTCACGCTCGGAGGGAAAGACGGCATCCGGCCTGAGAAGAAGCTCCGAGGTCGGGGACTCCGGTCGGAGCAACGTTCATCGTTTCTGGTGAGAGTCACTCACGTTTCGGTGTAGTTTCTGTAAATTCCACAGCGGCTGAACCGCCGGTTAGACTCGCCGTGGCACAACACACATTTACACCGCCCTACGTTGACACAAAACGGGCTTTACAATGTTTACTTCACAGCCCTCGGTGTGAATGCAGTCGTCTGTTGTGTAAGCTATTCAGTTTGTTCCCTTCACCGGTGAATGGCCGCATTTAACTAAAACAAACAAGGTTAGCTACATGCAGCATACATGAATGATAAGACTAGATCAGTGTTTTTAATGCTTAATCATGTCTGCCCTCACGATTAAACATTAGTGTCAGTATTGTTGTTAATCCAGAGCAACACAAACAATCTGCTGGTTAGTTGCCACTAAACTGTATGAGGTTTGGGAGTAGAGGCAGGGCTTTACAGGCTGCTCTGCGTGCATTTTCTTGCATAGTTGCCACCAAAACATTTACTGACCCACATCTCAGAGATGTCCTATCTTTCTGGTCCATTTTTTTCTTTCTCAAACAACTCTGAAGCAGCGTGCAAACTGTACCAACCTCTGATCTCACGCACACAGTCGGTATTAACACCCTAACCTTCTCAGTTGTTTGTGGAGAAGGCCAGGAGGAGCAGCAGACAGTATCCTGCATGGGAAACAGTTTCTAGGAATCTCACCCCCAATAGACAGCTTTCAATGAATTCCTGTACGTATGTCTTCTTCCTATAGGGCGTTAACGTGTGTGTGTGTGTGTGTGTGTGTGTGTGTGTGTGTGTGTGTGTGTGTGTGTGTGAGAGAGAGATGGATGTGAAGTTAACAGGATGCCAAAAGGAAGACATGATTGTTGTGCAGGGGGGGGGGGGGCGGGGGGGGGGGGGATGACCATGGTAAACTCATGAGGAAGTTCATCTGGTGTGAAAAGACCCAGGAGCCTATGGTGACATATTTATTGCCACATTTATTGTTCTCATGCTGTAACAGCCTTATTGGAAGTGACTCTGGGCATTTGGTTAGTTGCATTGAATGGGACCCAACTCTTCATATGTGTAGAATATAAACTGTACTGTTATAACAATTTTTATGAGTATTAAATTATGCTCAGAAACTAAAATTTGGATCTCTCAGTAACATAAGGTCTGCTGTTTTTTCCCTTTCCAAACTTTATAAATGTTGTCTAGCAGCCGAACAAGAACTTTAATTAAGTAAATGCAGTCAAATATATAATTCAAACCAGAAACCCTCTGACCAAAAAAATAAGTAAAGAAGCAAACAATTAGTAAAAGTTTGTGAAGACTGAGGATTGATACCCAGACCGACCTGTCACTCTTTACATTGTTTTTTTCTGAATGAAAAAAAAGTTCAAAGTTAGGCCTGCACGATTTGGGGAAAAATATCAATCACAATTTTTTAGCTCAGAATTGATATCACGATTCTCTGCCACGCTTTTTTTCTCATGAAGAGTAAAACAGGTGACTAAAAGGCGCTCTGTCATTGGCTGAGGGTGAAGACCGGACCTTTGTGAGAACCTAGAAGGGAGAGCATTGCAGCACTTGGGAAGCCTTTAAAACTATATTTAAAACTCACAGAAGAAAGAAGTAGCGTTCGTGATGCAGTTGGCTCGTAAAATTAAATGAGAATCAAAGTCAGTAAAAAGAAAGAAAGAATCGAAGCCATTTAAAAAGTTAAATTGCGAACAGGGGTGAATTGAAGGTGCGATTTTATAATGATTCATCATGCAGGCCTACTCAAAGCACTTGCTTTCACTTCTTGTGAGCAGGCTTCAGTTTGACAACCTTAAAGATCTTTATCATTCAGAAGCTTCAGTAAGGTGTGTCAGTTTTTGGGCTCAAAATACCTCATGTTGAGCCTGGTACCTACAGGCGGGGCGGGAGATGTTGGGGGTCTGTGAACCTGTGTGTTTTGGTTTGCCTTGGGGTCGTTCCCATGGTGAAGACCTTGGGGATGGCGGTGGCAGAGTAACCTGACCCGCCGTGAAACAGCTGTAGCCACGCGTTGCTGATCCCTTGAGTCTCAGTGCAGATCAGATGATGGTCCAGTGTGTGTGGGTGTCTGTGTGGGAGTATACACATGATGAATGGATGTGTTTTTGCCAAAGATTCATTCTCTACTTTTGAACATGCAATTATACACAGAATAATTTCAAACCAAACTTCATAGACTTTTTTGCCGATTTTAATTCTAGAGTACAAGGTTTACAAGTGTGTGTGTTCTCTCTAAGTGTGTGCAAGCGTATGTATAAGCGGAAGGCCAAGACAGCTGGCTGAAGGTTAATGTGTCACAGCTCGCCGGGGAGCAGCTGCTATGTCACAGGCACCACTCCTGTCTAAAGATAGCCATGAATACAAACTTCCTCTTTTCTTTGCTGCATTTACACAAGAACTCTGGCACCAACATGCAGCTCAATCCCCTCACATGCAGTTGCCCCACTAGACAAATGGTGCTGCTTGCAAGTTTGGCCGCCTCGGTCCACTCTCTGATTCTCGCATTCTTGTATGTGTTTGGTGGTAGTAAAGACCCCACTGCAGTCATTGAGCCAGCTGGCTGGGAACCTCTGATAGATTTATACAGCAGTAGCTTACACCACATATCTGGGTGGTGGCTGAAACAGGTGAGGGACAAATCTTTCCTTTTTTTTCCATCACTCTTGGCTGAATTTGCAAAGCTGTTTGAACACTTGTCTGTTCTTTTTTTGGAAGCAGCACACACACACACACACACACACACACACACACACACACACACACACACACACACACACACACACACACACACCCCTTCGTACAGTCAGCATAGCTTCACATATTTGACGAATGCTGAGGTGTTGATAATTAAGTTCTCACTGGTTTATTAAAAGACCATGTTGTTAAATCCATGTGTTTGGTTTTTTTAATTAGAGGAATTAGAAACCCCCAGGCTCACTCTACCTTGGCTTAGTAGGTTTTTCTAATCAGGGATTGAGAAAGTAGTATGTTCAACAGCTAAAAATAAGTTCCTTCCTAATGAAGCTATAACAGAAGGACCACAATGGTGTGAGTGTTTCCATTTATTGACATCCATAACAGATTGATCAACAAAAAACAACAACTAACATTTTAATAATCATTCAGCAAGCTAAAATTCCAAAGATTTGCTGGTTTGAGCTTCTCAATTGTGATGATTTCATTCTGTTTCATATTATTATGAAATTAATATCTCTGTGTTTTAGACTGTTGGTCAGACAAAACAATACGTTTGAAGACGTCAGGGATCTCGGAAATTGTTTTAAATATCTTGTGACATTTCATTAGCTAGAGCTGATTAGAGCTAAAACAATTAGTTGACATATCACCAACAGATTTGACCATCGATTAATCATTTCTGTGTTTTTCAACCAAACAAATAACAAATAATCTTGTGTTCCATGCAGTCCTAACACAGACAGAAAAAAACTCAGTTACAAATAAGATGCCATGTTAACTTTCTGTAGGGTTTTTCTTGCTGTAACACATACACTGTGCCTGGCACTCAGGCTGTCTGAAATTACTACAAAGGCTGCTGAGAGCGGTTTGTGTTTGCAGTTTGATTTGAAACTGATAACCCCATCCAGCCGGCTGCCCCTAGTTAGATAGCAGCGTGGCCTGTTGTTCCCTTTAAAAGCCAGCCATTAATTGTGGCTCTCTCTGATGCTAATGCTCTGCTCACAAACGGACGCCAGGTGACTCGACTCAGGCTTAGATCAGATGAGTCTCCGCCCGGCCGATTATCTCTGTAATGAGCCAAACAGGCTTTTTATTTACAATAAATAAAGACTATCAACGTATCAAAACACATATATTTATGGGGAGAAATTAACACCTACAATCTTGTAGCTGTAAAACTTCCAGGATCCAGTCTGAAAATTTGTTTTATTGGTTCCTCATTTTATGGACAAAGGATTATAATCACAAATCACAAAAATGAAAAATGGATTACATTGGCGTGACATAAGTCTGCTGCCTGGGTTCACAAGGCTTATCTGTCACAAGTCATGTGGGCTTTTCCTCCCATTCATAACTGTGTTATCATGTGAAGTGTAAGTGGCGCTTTAGATGTATTATTTTCATATGAATGGTGTGTTTAATTTAAAAGTCGTCGTTATTCGTGACATATTTATAAAGGGAAATTATTACAACACACTGTATGTTTTTGTGATTTTCCCATTTTGTTTTCTTAAAATCATTTTGGGTTTATTTGTGTATTTTAGGGTAATCTCAGAAGGTGCCCACATTGTGTAAATACGTCAGCCTAAATGTAGAAAATTGATAACAATGGTAAAAGAAAATTTTCACTAACCTGACGTGACATATGGTTAGTAAACAGAACCATCTGAGAAGCTGTCACTGGAAACTGTTTGGAAAAGTGCAGGCACAAATACATGCCGGTGACTGGATGAACAATCGTTCTATCACGTCCTCCACTGTTTTAAACGAACTGTCGCGGCTGTCACACACGTAAACCACTGATTAGTTCGGTAAGCTGTAACCTAGTTCAGACACAAACCACTACTTGAAACCTGACAAGATACATTTTCGTGTGAAACGTGATCCCGTGATTCTTGCGTGATCTTGTGATTGAGAATCCAGCTGCCGTGCCAGGTAAGTATTTCACTGTACAGATTAGGAATTTGTAGGCTGTTCTACAGTAACACCTGTTCTTCCTGGTGTCTACAAACTATTATTGCTCAGGTAACTATTAGGGCTGGGAATCACCAGAGGCTCCACAATCCATTTCTTATGTCATGATGCAATACTATTGCGATTTTAAACATATTGCAATTTAGACCTTTTTTTCCAACTTAATAATGATGTCCTCTAAAAAAACTTTGTCAACATCTGTTTTATCTAAAGAAGATAAATTGCTCTGTTTGTTCTTCTCACTTAATTTTTATCTAGTGAACTGAAAAAGCAATTTATTGATTTTATTATTCTGGACACACACACCAGCACAAACCTGTCTGTCGGCATCACTTAAGGCCTTTTTACTGTAGCCGCAGCCGAGCTGGTGTGTGCAAAGGCAACGTAATGAGACGTAACTATTTTTACTTGTGCGTGGTGGTTGCTACACTAGTTGCAGTCTTCTCCTGAACAAAAGTGGCGCTAATGAGCAAAGGCTACAGACTTTGCTATTTCTACGTACTAGAAGAAGAAGATAACGGTAAACGACGGCAGAACTGTCAGAAGCATTGTCGTCAGTGCTTCGTTTTGATTTGATGATCTACTTGGTCGGATCAAGCCTTTTATTTCATCACAAAATAACTCATTTTAACCCAACAAGTTTACAAGAGACATGCAATCAGTCTGAGAGTCTTGGCATCCGATTGTTTGCAAACTCGTCCAGGCTTACTGTTTCCGCTTTGTTGCACGCCGATGAAAAAAAATAAATAGTGGTGCATGCTGTCACTCTTCGATTGCGCATGCTCAAATGTAAACAGTTTACGGTATGACGTGTCATACCCGATGAGAATCGAGTCAGATGTTAGTTGCGCATACTCAGATTTAAACAGTTTACGGCATAACGTGTCATACTGAGATTTGTGAAATCCATGAAATAATAAACTTTTTTAATTGCATACAATAACAAGATGGGAATCATTTCAAAAATGTATTAGCTATCTATGATTGTTTGATTGCAAACGTTAGCTCAAAATGCCATTCCAGCCTTTGTTGTGTTTAGTTGCCAGCTTGTAGCTAAGCTAGCAGTCCTTTCAAAAACGTTTTAGCTATGGTTGGTTGTTTGCTAACGTTAGCTCAAAACGCCATTCAACTGACAACCTTTGTTTGATTGCTAACTTGTGGCAGTGAACGAACTTGGTTAAGTATGTTTAATTTTAGTGTGTTGATATTACAGAAGTCTCTCGTTAGCATCTTGTGTGCTACTTGTCGCAAAGTGACGCATGCGAAACTCACATCTTCACTCGTCGCAAAGTGACGCATGCGCCACTCAAATCTGCACTCGACTTACATTGGGGAGTGACATGCCCTCTTTGCTCGCGCACTTAAAATCCTGGTGCGCCAGCTAGATCTACATCATTTTGACGTCACATTTGCGCGCCACCTTGGGTGCGGTTAATATACCAGCAGATTTAGCCCTGCGTACCAAGGTGACACACGTGTGAATGCAGGGTGAGGAAAAAGCGTGTGTCACAGGCAGGATTGAAAAGAGAAAACATTTGATGACACATCTTACTGTTGAATTATAGCCTCACCTGCTGCAGCATGCCTGCCTGGTTGTCATGCTCAGCTCAGCACCACGCAGCACACCACCACCACCTACGTCTCCTGAAAAAGCTTACTTTTTACTGGGCACAATGCAGCCTTTATATAAGACCTCCATAATGGGGCCAGTTCCTTCACTCATGTCCTCATTGTCTTGGCCAGGATGAGAAAAGGCTGCTCTTTAGAAAAGCGAGGCTGAGCTCACCCGTGAATCATGCCAACAGTTACGCTTGTTCGCTGTCTTCTGTGTGCGAGGCAACCAAGGGAGGAGAGGCAGACGGTTTTTGCAGTGATGTTAGGTGGTTTACTGAACCTTGTAGGGGTCACAAAAAGGTTGTGACCTTCATTTTCCTGTTTCTGTGGGTGGCCCGGACAGCAGGCACCCTGCAGCACTAATGGTGCTGTGGTGCGATTGGTTCATCTAGCACAAGTGGGACAATTGCACAGACCTGCATTGATGGTGGCTTATGGAGCTCTAGTCTGGCATTACAGGGCTGTCGTGGGGGGTTGGTGGTTTCTCACAGCAGGAACTCTTCCCCTTTTAAGTAGCCCTCTGTCATCATCATCAGCACAGTCTCCGTTTGCTCATAGCAGCCGCACGAAAAGGACAGAATCTATATGAACTGTGAAGCGAGAGTTGTGTTATTGTAAGTATTGATGGCTGGTTTAGGGGATGAAAATGCTGATGTAGTTGGGGGGGGGGGGAGCTGCAAGAGAGGAAGGGGGGTGAGGGTTGCTATAGGGTGTGAGTTGAAAAATCAGCATGCATGCAGTCTCCTGCAGTGCTCTGCAGCTTCAATATGGAAAAAGCAGTGGGGTTGCCGTGGTAACAAATCTAGAATCGGCGCAGCCCTCGGACCCCTCCACTTCAGCACCCCCTCCTCCCCCTGGCCACCTCCCAGCAGATCTGGAGCTCAGACCGGCCTACTTATGGGAGCAGGGATAAGGCTTGGAACAGGGATCATGTCCAAAACTCCACACTCGATCCAAGAGCAGGATCGTGGCCCAGCAGATACAGTTGCACAGTAGACAGCCCCCCACCCCCCCCCCCCCCCCCCCTTCTCTACTGCCGTTAACTTTCCGTTGAACTCGCAGAAGTGATTTGTATCCACAGAGTCTGCTGGATTGTAGGTCATGTCCCAGTTATTTATGAGATGTTAATGTTCTCCCTCATGTCCCAATCATATACAGTATATTCACAAATTAAAGGAGAAATCCGGCCGATTTTTACCTGAATCTTGAGCGTTTAATGTCACAAGTACTGTCGATAGGGGAAAAAAATGACCGAAATCGGTGCTTGCAAACTCGAGTTTCTGCAGCTAATTGCCAAAGCTCCCAGTTAGTTAAAATGTCAGTTGTAGGGGCATGTTCTAAAGAGTGCCTTTGTGCCTCTTAACAGACACAAAATGCAATTAAAATGTATGTGCAACATGAACAGGGCCCTTACGTTACAACAAGATGGGTTTTCAACTCAGAAATTGTGAAGAAATGGTTTAAATTCAAAGTTTGTACTGTCCCCTACCTCATAATTATCAAGCAACATCGCCCTTATTTTTCTGATTAATCCTATAAATCTATGAAGAGTCAGGCTCCTAGAGAAAAGAGGAACATTTGTCTTGCCAACCAACAGTCTTAAAAACTAGAGATCTGCAATGATTTAAACCAAGAAAAGCAGCCAATCATGATTAATAAACTGGAACAAGCAAATATGTAGCATTTTGCTTTATTAAATGACTAAAATAATGAATTGATAACCAAAATTGCTTTTAATTTTGTGTTGAATCATTGACTAATAATATAACTGTATATCAAGCTGTTGAAAGAAAGACAGTTCCTGCAAACTCAAAATGTATAACTCTTAAGTCTGATGAAGTTGCCTTCAACAGTGGTGAATAAATAGTTTTCCATCAGTTTCATGAACTGAGTGTATTGCTGCAGCAGGAGAGTGGGTAACGCAGCAAGCTGTTCAGGAGATGACAGACTGCTTGCCCCATGCTGGAGCTGATGTGTCATGAGGGGGACTGATGTGAAGCTGTTGTGACAGTCGAGTTGATGTTCTGCTTCATCTCGGTTCCTTGAATAATTAGATTGATTGCTGCTTGACTAAGAGCACAAAAGGGCAATATAGATGATGATTATACAAAAAACATATAGTGGAATCCCTTGTACTTGTACTTAGAAGATGTGCCCTATTTGCCAAATTTGATGTTGCGACAAAGACAGTTGGTCAGAATAAAACCAGGAATGTCACGCTCACATGGTACTCTCAATCCAAACCACACAACCAACAGCCTTAAATGCATTTTACTGTCATGTTACATGATTTTTTGATATTCAAGTATAGACTTTTCAGCTACCTCAATGCTAGCTGAAGGTGCGAATATATGAAGTTTCCTTGTTTAGTTTAAGTGCTCATTTGATCTACAGTTTAATATTTCGTCCATGCACTGTCCTAGTTTGCTTTGGCCTTTAGCCCAGTTCAGACAGACTGCTGCTGCTGTTCGCTGTGTGGAGGGAATGGGGGCAGGCTCATTGCCTCTTAAAACTTTGTACCGACTTTTCAAATTGTACAATTTCTGGGGTGAGAAATGGGCCATGCAGCTGCTGAATCATTTGTATCTTCACAAACAAATGTTTTTGGGCTGTTTTAATGCGAAATTAAAGCTTTTAAATCAAGGTGCCATGTTTGAAAGACAGTTTTACTCTCTGATTGGCTGCCGCTGTTATGTTTTTGGTCTCTGTTATTGTAATTCTTTCTCTGCTCAGACTTTTTTCAAGTCAAATTTGTTTGCCAGTGTGAGCCGATGCTCACATCTCCACTGAAATAATCAACGACAACCGCTGAAGTCGTTTATCGAGCACAAACGCCAAACATTCTTTGTTTCCAGCTTCTCAAATTTGATGATTTGCTGCTTTTCTCTGTTTCATATTGTTGTAAATTTAATTATATTTTTGGTTGTGAACTGCTGGTTGGACAAAACAAGCAATTTGAAGCCTTTTAGTATTTAATGGCATTTTAGATTAACTTCAAATTGAACAAATAACTGTCAGGAGAGTTCATAATGAAAAGTTAGTTTCAACCCTTATATGTACAAGTTGTCTGTCATGCTTTTATCCTGTTATTCTGTGTATAATGAAACTGACAAAATTAAGTTCAAATCATGGCTTCTTAAAGGACTAGTTCACATATTTTTTCAAGTGTGTCTTCAAACAAGATTCACATGCCCATATTTACTACAAAACGTTTTTTCTTTTGTCTTTTTTTTTTGTCCATACTCGCCAAGAAGAAATCCCTCCCCGCTGCAATTCCAATGGAGGAGACGGCGAACAGTCCTCGCTTTATGCAAATACATTCTTAAGTTAAGCAGAAAATAATATGAGGCTTCTACAGTCTTACATACATAATACATAAATCAAATAGGTATATTCTAAAAGTATTGCTTTTTTAGTTCCAATTAGCTGTAGTTCAAGAAAATGCAGTCTGAAGTAGCACAAAGAGGGAATTCAAAAAAGAGGGATACTTTGGAAGATCCCCACTTAATTTGTCGCATAATTACTTCTGTTGAACTTTGAATGCCTTTTTACACAGAATGAGGACTGTGGGTTTTGTAGCCGACTACATACATTAAAATCTCACAACTATTTACGGCCAGTGTGGACAAAAAAAGAAGTAACCGCAACCAAGAACTCTCTGTATAGCCATGCAAGTGTTGTTTTATGAAAGAACCTATCCTTTAACCGATGATTCAAATCATCACCATTTAGAGAGCCACCTTATTTTCAGCCATATATATCCTGTTCCCCCACCATGTTCTCATTATTTGGCTTAGGCTGTGTGAAACAGTTGCATCTCTGAGCAGAATTCTGGTTATGAGTGATATTTGGAAGACAAAAGGCTGTCAGTAGGCAACAGGCAGCAAGCCCTGAGGGGCTGTACTACATGTGTGTTTTCATGTCTGGCTTTAGTCATCATTGTCGCAGACAGACACTTGTCCAGATCTGCAGTAGTAGTGGAGTCATGATCTCTACATTGAGGTCACAGGGAGAGGCTGCTCTCTCTCTCTCTCTCTCTCTCTCTCTCTCTCTCTCTCTCTCTCTCTCTCTCTCTCTCTCTCTCTCTCTCTCTCTCTCTCTCTCTCTCTCTCTCTCTCTCTCAATTTCATGTTGCTTTATTGGCATGACAAAAACTACATCTGTGTTGCCAAAGCATGAACAAGAACAAACATAAATAAACAACAACAAGGAGTAAATACATCTGATATAATAAAACAAGTAAACAGCATACTTATGATATAATTGTTGATACTAAACAAATGATGTGCATGTCCCTCAAAGGGTACGTTAAACAATAATAAAAAAAAATAGAAAAAAAATAAAAATGGAAAATATGTAAAAATGTTCTACTTATTTAGCCTTGTATTGTGGCATGAAAAGACATATTTAGCTGCTAGCCATGCCGTAATTTTATCTTCCTCTAATAAAAAAGAAGCTGTTTGTCATCAGTATAGTGAAGCCTGGTATATGTTTTTCAGATTTTTGGAAATATTTGATTCTTAGGTCTTCATGTTTGGGACATGTACATAGGAAATGTAATTCTGTTTCGATATCCTGGTGGCAGTGTGTACAGACAGGTTCCAGTCTTGGTCTCCACACTTTTAAATGTCGACCTCTTTCAATTTCCAGCTCATGGTCACTGACTCTGTATTTTGTTAAAATTGATATTTCTTTTGGATTTTTTGTTTTTTGTTTGCTCTCTCTCTCTCTCTCTCTCTCTCTCTCTCTCTCTCTCTCTCTCTCTCTCTCTTTTTCTCACACACACTATCTCTAGCTCTCACATTTAGTTACTCTCATGCACATAGTAAATGCGGCTGGAATGTGTGATGTGGACTCGACGTGGCTCAAGCTCGTCCTGCTCCATTCAGGAGCAAATCCCCCTGGTTTAGGATTTGCTTTTACAGTCCGGTGTGCCAGGGACCGTACTCTAAACGCAACCATAAGAATCTTTCACCTACTTGTCATGTTTTCCCAGGAGGAGGAATGTAAGGTAATGTGCCACAATGAGCTGAGTCATAATTAACGTCAGAGTTGTCTGGTGATGAAACGTCTTTTGATTTCAGTTTGATTCTTTTATGTAGGATTGTGAAACATGGCTGCGGGCGGGTGAGGTTTATTCATTTGAATTAAAGGCAGTAACAGATTTGGTCAATGAAATGTCAAGGCCCGCACAAACACTAGTGTTTTACCTACCTGCCCAGGGACTACGGGCTGAAAATAGCAAATGTGCTACAACCTGGTGCAATGCAGCTTTTCTTGTTCTTATACAAGGTTAATGTTTGTTTGTGCATTACCTTTTCAACAAAATTCTGTAACTAAAATAAGCTGTATCTATTCTTACATGGGTTACAACCACAACTAACATGTTGTTTTATTTGTCATCCTCAGGCCTCCCCTTCCCGAGAGCTCCATGGAGAAGATGAAGCGGTTCAAGCGGCGTCTCTCTCAGACGTTGCGAGGCAGCCACACCATCGACGAGTCGCTGTCTGAGCTGGCAGAGCAGATGACCATCGAGGAGAACGGCCTGAAGGACAGCGGTGAGTTTTAGAAATAGTTTAAGAGTTTCTCAGTTTTCTTTAACATACCGGTAAAAACGCAAGGATTGTATGATTCTGTATGTTATGGCCATTACTTAGAATTAGTTTTTCCTTTGCTTTCCATCATTGGCAAATGGTTCTAAATACTGCACTACCCATGGGCCACAACTGACCGAATCAGTTTATACATTCAGAATGCCATAAGCCCTTTTCAGACATGGCATCTGTAATATTGCTGGCTTCATTCATCTGTTACCTGATATGATACTAATGATATGAAAAATAAAATTGTTCTGAGATGCTACATTAGTTATGGATTTTTAAAGTTTTCCTGCAGTTAAGTGACTTATTTTCAATCTCCATCGCTAAGGGCAAGCCATGGTTGGTTGTAGCAGGAAAACTACTGTGATATGGCCCCACACACACACACACACACACACACACACACACACACACACAGAATCAGCAGTCTGCAGGTTTTCACGTCACCTTTTGGTATCGCCTCAGCTTGCTCTGAACCTTGACTGAGGTGGTACTAAAACGTACCTGTTAGCAGGTATCAAGGACTTTTTTTCATAATGGAAAACCAAAGAGTTGAGGCGAGTCGGTACCATGCAGTGGAAAAACGGCATAATTGAATAAGGGACACTGTAGTCTAACTTTTATTATTAGCAAACCAAGTTGCCATGACTTTTTTTTTTTTTTTGTATACAGAAAAATGATTCAGATTCATTCAAACACACCTACTGACGTGTAAAATTTCCAGCACATTTACATAATTAAGTACATCTAACACTAACCGGAATCTGAAAGTGGATTGAGGTTAAACTGCTGAATATGTTATCTAGTCTAATCTATGCTTAAGCTCGCCATAGCGATACTCCACAGAATTTTAAGCTTGCTTGAGTGTTGGGAGTCGTGGTTTACCTTTGTCCTAAAGCTTTAATGTCATTGATATTGACTATTCAGCAAGTTAATGTGACATTTACAGAAATAACTTCACCAATCTATATTGTCTGATATGACTATTTATGTTTTTGTTGGACCACTCTGTTCCACACCCGCAAAGATTGTCGTTGAGTCATCTTGATCCTACTGAAGGTTGTCGCCTCTAAGGTGTCAATAAAAGCAGAGTGGCACAGCAGCTTAACTCTGCTGATATTCACAAAATCCGCAGGGAGTGAGGGAGGGAGCATGACTCGATATGCTACCACATTGTTGCCATGGTGCTCAGGATCTGGAAACATTCTAGAGTTTCCATGACATTGCCACGGCAACTTGGATGACTTGGTGAAACCAGTCTGGCATCTTGATGCATCCCCCCACCCCCCATTCT